>NC_137862.1:30363766-30473766 GCF_963924005.1 Protomyctophum bolini | reverse complement strand
GTCTATAACATCAATGGCTTTTGTGATTGATTGAAGCATCATTTTGACATGACACTGCCCCAAGTATGTACAGTATGTGAATTGTGAACTGCTTCACTGCACTTATACAGGTAGAATGTCAATGGTGATGGATGGTGTCTTGTACTCTCCACGGGGTGGAGGCTGGCTTGGTATAGAGTACTTCTGTCTTCTTGAGGCTTATGGTGAGTCTATACGGCGCGCGTGTGTGTGTGTGTGTGTGTGTGTGTGTGCTAAGAGAGCACGGTCATCTGCAAAGAGTACTTCTGTGATGTTCAAGTCTGTGGTCTTCGTCTTTGCCTGTAGCCGGCGTCGATTGAAAATACCATGCACCATCAGTTGGGTAGCAATTATAGGGGCTTTCTTAGCCCGTAGCACTTGCCCTAGCCTCGATGACCCTACAGGCGTATGCAAAGGCTCAACTTATGTAACTTATACATATAGCATTTTATGTAGACATATTATATAGATATTCCACTGTTATAGGTTCTTAGCTTACGTATGATTCATGAAGACTATTTTTATTTTTATGTTGTCTATTTTTGTTTGCTGTGCTTGCTTTGTTTTTGTTGTTTTGAATGTTATGCGATCTATGCCGCTGCGGGTTAGCTGGCTGTGACTGTAAGGAAGCTAATACAAAAATAAGTTTTACTCTTATTTACCTGCCCACCCCGCTGTTTACGGGGAAGGGCTCTGGAATGCTCCCAGTGTGTTTGACCTTTGACCTGGCCTTTCTGCCCTACATGAAGTGGTTGAAGGGATGGTGAGGAACTGCATGCTGGGACAGCAGAGTTCGTATACATGATTTTACACGCACGCACGCACGCATGCACGCACACACACACACGGTTAATAAGTGGAACGGTGCTGTAGTTGTGTAGAATGCAGAGCGTACTTTGTTTTGGCAGCTGAGCTGTGCACCGCTGGACACGAGCATCTGCAGGACCTTCAGGTGACCGAACCAGGACGCCAGGAGCAGCGCGTTCATTCCAAACTGGGTGGGAAACGGAGAATTAAATCATGATGTATTAGCCTGTTAAACAATACCAGTTCAAATCTAAATGGTCGTTTCGAGTCTCACTCCTCTGCCAGAGAGGGTTGCTAGGTTAGCGATTTTATAGGGACATTTCCGGTCGTATTATATTATTACTATTATTATTATTTTTTTAGCAAATATTATTTCACCAGTAAAAACACATTGAGAGTCTCTTTTTCAAGTGGGAACTGGCCAAGAAGCAGAAACAAATTTACTCTGCAATGTATAATCACAATAGGTTCGTGCTTTACCGTGTGTGTGTGCGTGTGTGTGTGTGTGTGTGCGTGTGTGCGTGCGTGTGAGACCATTACACTGTCTACTTCATCCACGTCTCTGTCATGGTCCAGCAGGAAACGAAGTGCCTGGACGTTCCCGGCTCCAGCTGCCCAGTGGAGAGCCTTACGGTCTATCTGAGAGAGAGACAGGCAGACAGGATTAACACCAGGGCTTTCAGCCGTGTTGGACGTTGTGTTCTGTTGTGGAGTCATTATGTGATTTCCTGTTTCCAGTCATATTGTCATATCCTGTTTCCATGGACAACATGGAGACTGTTTCCTTTCTGCTCAGTCACTAACAAAAGCACTGCTGATTGGCTGGAAGGTGGAAGTGTGTGTGTGTGTGTGTGTGTGTGTGTGTGTGTGTGTGTGTGTGTGTGTGTGTGTGTGTGTGTGTGTGTGAGAACACGCCCCCAGCCACCCTCAGTAAACTCACTTTATTCTTTGCTCTGTGTTGTGTGTGGTAGGGTTGGGTGACGATACGAATATATCGGCAATCGTGGATTGGATGAGTCCATCGCCCATTAGGCGATTTTAATTTATTTTTAATTTAGCAAAATAATACTCAACCTTATCTAAAATTCAACTCTTCAAATGTAGCCCAATTAACCTGTAGGCCTACAGCAAAATAAAGTGTGAGCTAAATGCGAATCATTTTGGGCCAGCAAACCAGCAACAGCTCCCGGTGGAAACACCCTTGTCCTTCTGGCGAGGAGTTACTGCAGGCTACATGTTGTTTACGTCTGTCACTCCAGTCCGGACCCAGTAAATAATATACAGTCACACCAGAATAAATAATATAGGCACACTGCTGTCTCGTGTCTCATCACAACCGACGTGCTTCAATGTACGCCCTGTGAAGTCGGAGGCAAATAAATATATTTAAAAAAGGAATAGACGTGGAGTGACAAAGCGTTAGCATTGCAACAAGCCAACAACAACACCAAGGCTGATGGTGATGTTTTTTCCTTGTCCGATTCAACTTCACTTCATCTCCGCCTGTAATATAAAACAGACAGATCTACAAGCTCTCAACGCGTAGCGAACAGCGCTGCAAAAACAGTCAGATCTCCACGACGCCTTGAGAGCTTGTAGATCTGCTTTTTTTGCGACTCACGACCGGCTGTTCTCACATTTCTTTTATAACACAAATATATCGCCCATCTGGATCTGCGATTTTGCCGATGGGCGATAGGGAAAACTTGGCATATCGCCCCCAACCTTTAATAGTAATCAGTAAACTCACTTTATTCTTTGCCTTGATGTTGACACCTTTCTTCATCAGTTCCTGCATCTTGTCAACGTCGTTTCTCTTTGCTGCATCGTGGAAGTCCTGCTCTGAGCGAAGCACTGGACAGACAGACAGACAGACAGACAGACAGACAGACAGACAGACAGACAGACAGACAGACAGACAGACAGACAGACAGACAGAGAGCATGGGTCAGTCCCTACTGACCCATTTAACGACCCATTTTAACACATTTGATCCCGTTGACAGGTATACTCGTCCTGATAAATTAATTTTGCGCAATGCGCGGGACGCTTTTGACGAGTGGGCTCGTCTTAAGGCGTTTGATATCGCTATAAAATTGCCGTTGGAACCGCTCCGGTTGCAAATGTTTAATTTCTCCCCCAGGGAGTGTACAAACGGATTAACCAAATAAGTTGGTTCCATTTGTACACTTGAGTTACAGGCCTGTTAAAGGGTCCATTTGGAACCCCCTCAATAAATCCTGGGCTTATGGCTGCATCATAGACCTCACTTTACTGCCTGCTCTATATATGTTTATTGATTCACATTCTGTTTTTTTATTGTCGTTTCATGTCATACGATTGTTAGATGCCACATGCTTCGTCCTGCTGCTGTTGCTGCTACTCAGTGGTGTAAAGTAACTAAGCACATTTACTCAAGTACTGTACTTTTTGAGGTATTTGTACTTTACTTGAGTATTTACAGTTTCCAATAGGCCTACTTTTACTTCTAATCCACTGCATCTCAGAGGCAAATATTGTACTTTTACCACTATACATTTATTTGAAAACTTAGTTATTACCGTAGTTACTTTGATTATTATTACAAAACCTGCAGTAAACACTTCAGCCCTATTGATTGATTGATTCAATCTAAACATTTTTGTAAAAAAGTATTGAAAAAGAAACTCTGCCTAACGATGATGTCACTGGTGGACGGGTTTCTGAACTGCCCACAGTTTTTTTCCACAGGAAAAGAATGGTGCCATTTTATCATAATTATTAGTGAGGACCTATTATATGAAGATTGGTTGAAAAATGGTGAAGTAGTCCTTTAAGCATTATTTAATCATAATTTATCATGAATTCATTGTATACTGTATAGGTATTGCATCCTAAATGTGCTTCATGACAGAGCCCAGGCAGTGCCCTGCCCGCTGACAGCATCATTAAATGTCACTTTTTTCCACCACTATTGCTGCTGTTTCTGAACTGGCCTACTGTTTGCTGATGATGTTTGTCTCAACTCAACCCGACAAGTTTAACCAGCTCGGGGGCAATCATGCTAAATGAAGCCTGATACTGTCATGCACATTATTTTAATCTCCACCAAGAGCAGCAAATATTCAGCTCACTTGGTATAGGCTTACATGTATTTAGTATAATAATAGAACAGGGTGAATTGAGTATCTACATATATGAACATACATATAGTGCTTTATTGGGTTATAAATCCTCTTTAATAGCATATAGTATATAGGCTGTATATACTTCCCATGTGCTCCCCCCTGCAAACTGTATGCAATCAATGAAACAATCAATCAATCAATCAGGCCAGGGCTATTGATTATAGCTCTGCCCTATTAGTGTTTAATGAATTGCATTAACTTGACTGAGGTTAGCCTGCTGCCTGATCAATATTGGCTGTCACAGACTCCTTGTTTTTCCTTTCTTTCCAAAAAGGAAATGTTGGCTAAATTCCTATAGAAATCAAACAATCAGAACATTTAGGCTATATTATATGTCACGCCTATTTTATAAAATAAAGCTAGTCTAACTAACGGATCTATCGCGCTGAGCCGTTCACTTCATTCAGAACAGTCATACATTACAAAGAAGAATGCTTATAGTTCCAGTTAAACCAAACGCATAATAAATCTCACACTTACAGATATCGTCTTCCGAAGCCAGATCGTCCTCCATTCTATCCTGTCAGTGTTACTTACGCAGCACACACAGCCGCAGGCAGCAGGTCATGTTCATTGACGTGGTGTGCGTATCATTATGATTATGATATGAATATGATATCACATTTCATCACGAAGGATGTTTCATTATTGTTCGCCAGCAAGCGCCAAGCAGTCAATTGAGGACGGAACATCCGGGTGCTGCTTCTTATTTGACTCCAGTCCTGAAGAGAGACCGTCCAAAATAACCAACCCATAGACACAATATATATCGGTGGTCCAACCCCATAATTACATAGTCCATCCCCCCATAGAGTTATAGCTTAATAGCTTACTATACCAGCCCACATTCATTATAATGTAGGGCAAATATATGAGAGATATTAATGATATCGTTGTCATTATGATGAGCAACATGCTATAGCTAGGCTACCAGCCTTCTTAATGGCCAGAGTGCATTATTATTATTATTATTATTATTATTATTATTATTATTATTATTATTATTATTATTATTATTATTATTATTATTATTATTAATAGCCCAATCCATTCCATTCAAGTCAGTGGAGCTTTATTTATTGGCATGAGAAAAAATACAGTAGACTATGCTTACAGTGCCAAAGCAAAGTGTCAAATTGATTGATTGATTAATTGATTGATTGATTGATTGATTGATTGATTGAAATGTGTATTCAGTTTGTAGAATGGGTACAGTTCAAAAGAAAGTACAGGTTAATACAAAATCTGCTACTGCAGTGCAATGATATATCCAGGAAAAGCAATAAGTAAAAAATATTATTTCGTGCGCAGTGAGATCTTTATAAGTTTACAGAGATTGTGGGCATCCATGGTGGATGATGTCCATGCACAATATTACTACTTTCAGCTGATTAGCTGACAATATTACTCTAACAGCTGATTAGATATGTTAAATAATAATTAATAATGGTGACATGTAAAGAAAAAATCTGTTCTAGAGCCTACACTATAGAGCAGACTGCTCCACAAGAGGGAGCCCTAGTCCAACATACAAATATCACCATGGCTTTCAACCCTTTTCATATCAAGACCCATTATTTATTCAGCATTTGAGCCACGACCACAATTTGATGAAATAATATGTCTGGTGGTCCGTGGCTCAAATGGGTCTGAGAGGCTATATTATAGCCACAGACCACCATTTGATGAACAATTCTTCTATATTCTCTAATTGTGTAGACTTCTTGTAAGGTTAACGGATGCAGATGTTAACAATAATGTAACTCTTGAGAGAGTAAAATGGGTCCATTTGGTTACCATCTCGCCATCGTTTGGCATGGGGACCACCTGCTGGAACCCCTTGAAGGACCACTGGTTGAAAACCACTGACTGAGATCGACTGTTAACAGGAGCAGACAGTGGAACTAAACTATTATATTACACACCAACACTCTCAGTGTTCATTTAACTCTGCACAGTGTACAACACAACCAGGTGTTGACACTATCTGTCTCAGAGGCACTTGCCCACCGAGCAACAGGTCATGTTCTACTTGCCCAAAGGTCATGCATGCCCACTTTCCAATCATCCATTATAAAATGATAGGAGAGGCTCTGCGATAATACCTAATCATTTTTTTTGCCAAATACCTACATAGGCTATAATATGACTATGGGTTCACACTTCTTATTTCATAAGTGTATGTAGCAAACAGTGAAAACAGCAGATTATAGATAAACACTAGTGCTCTTATTTTACATTCCACAGACCAGAAGACGTTCAGGTGTTTAGACAGATATCTTGTGTTGTGTTTTTGCGTCCCCTCTCAATCTGAGCACTTGCCTGGTCGTGCAACCTGAAAGTAAACTCCACCTGCCCAGAAGTTGTATTAACCTGCCAGGGGCAGGTGGGCAATCCTTAGTGTTTTATTTACCTGCAAGGGGCAGGTGGGCAACCATTAGTGTTTTATTTACCTGCCAGGGGTAGCACCCAAAATATTGAACCAATGAAAAGTAGTAAAAAGCTCTTCGGACAAAACCTAATAACTCCATTGGACCCTCAAACAGTCTGCTAATACAGCTAACTCCACCACCTCCCCCCCTCTCATGGAAGTAACTGACAATATATAAAGTCACAACACCAACTTTGATGAGGGTATTGCTTTGTTTTCAAAATATAAGGGTTTCTTAATTTCCTGAAAAATGTACAACATTTTGGAGGTGGTTTCTTCCCGACAGCAGAGATATAAGAATGTATGGTGTCTGGGTACGACTGCTGCTCTGAGTCAATATAGAGCTCTCTGTCTGGGTACGACTGCTGCTCTGAGTCACTATAGAGCTCTCTGTCTGGGTACGACTGCTGCTCTGAGTCACTATAGAGCTCTCTGTCTGGGTACGACTGCTGCTCTGAGTCACTATAGAGCTCTCTGTCTGGGTACGACTGCTGCTCTGAGTCACTATAGAGCTCTCTGTCTGGGTACGACTGCTGCTCTGAGTCACTATAGAGCTCTCTGTCTGGGTACGACTGCTGCTCTGAGTCACTATAGAGCTCTCTGTCTGGGTACGACTGCTGCTCTGAGTCACTATAGAGCTCTCTGTCTGGGTACGACTGCTGCTCTGAGTCACTATAGAGCTCTCTGTCTGGGTACGACTGCTGCTCTGAGTCACTATAGAGCTCTCTGTCTGGGTACGACTGCTGCTCTGAGTCATAGAGCTCTCTGTCTGGGTACGACTGCTGCTCTGAGTCCTAGAGCTCTCTGCTGTCTGTCATGGAAGTTGGAGATCCACCATGCCCCACATGGATCTCCAACTTGGTGGTGGTTCTGGACAACGGTGTATTCGACAGACTCAACACGGGTCACTGCACTCCCTCTGGGGGTGTGGAACACGTGTGTCGAATTTGAGGTCGATGGGGAGAACGGTTCTCGAGTTAATTACGTGGATTACAGACGTATACGTACACACGTACAGAGACTTGGTGCATTTATAGATTTCATACTTTTACTCAAGTGCATTTTGAATACCTGACTTTTACTTGTTAACAGAGTATTTCTACATTGTAAAAAGTACAAGTAAAAAAATTGAGTACTTTTTCTAGTGACTTGTTGATGAAAGCTTTTCAAGTTTGTTTTATATCTTGTATAAACTCAGCATCAAGCCACATTCAAAAACCATGGTGTTGTGGCTGTTTAATGGGCACGTTGCTATGGGGACTAAAATGTTTCAGGTCTAGATTAAAGGCAAACAAATACATAATATCTTATTGTTTTAGGAAAATATACTTTTCATAGTTTGTCCTAAACATAAATAACATATTGTACAGCACTTAGTTTAGTTTATTTGCACATACACACATTATAAAATGTATTTTTAATTATAAAAACATAATGGTAAAATAAAAGGGGAAAATTAGATACATACTGTACTGTACATGATGTGCTGTAAGGGGGCTTAAATATCGAGTGGCCGTCCTACAAGCTACAAATTGAGCTTAAATGGCAAAAATATTAATAATATTGGTAATAGTGATAATAATAAAGATAACAAAATAATTGTACTGAATCATAAGAACAATTGCAGTGATTGTCTCTTATCTTATAAAGCCGTAGTTGTACAAATGTTTTTGTTGACTTGTTTTGAAGAAGCTAACTTCAACTTTATCACCTCCCCGCCTCATCCCTCTGTGGGTGGGCTGTGTGTGAGCCATAGGCTACCCAACCACTGCAACCAGTCACCATAATGTGACACAGACTGAAGCCATATGTATTTCTGCACACAGACACTGTTGAATGTAGTAGACCAGTGGTTCTCAACCAGTGGTCCTGAGGGGGTTCCAGGTGGTCCCCAGATAAATAATGGAGAGTTGGTAACCAAATGGACCCTTATTAGATCTTTAACTCGATTATTAGATTATTCGATTATTGTTGAACATTACTCAATTTACAAGAAGTCTACAAGTAGAGAATGTAGAAGAATTGTTATTTTAATCAACGTTTGCCTGTTTGTACCAACTACCAACATCAATACAGCATGGAATTGTGGACAAAGTCTTATCCAACAACAACAAAATATTCTTTCGTTTTGTGTCTGAGAGGCTAAATATCATCAAAGGGTGGTCCGTGGCTCAGATGCCGAAACAATTGTATAGGAGCACTCTTAATGCTAATGTTAGTATTGGATATATTTAAAGCTAATTCAAGTAGTGGGTGCCGGTGTTCCCTTTGGGACCACCGGAACTGTCACACATAGGGAACATAATAACATATATTATGATATAAATTACTCTTAGGTTGTCTGGTTTTGGTATATGTTGTGTTTACCCTATAGTAACCTCTGTTTCTTTTATCCAATAGGATTGGGGAGCAGATCGAGCTACTAATGATGATCAGCTTGCACCTGGGCCCGGGTGTCGACGCCCTATAAATGCCTGCTTCCCCAGTCCTTCACCAGAGTTCTGTTCTTTTCATTTGCCTCCTGCAGCCTTTCCACCATGCACACTTTTCAACATTTCTGTTAATACATACAACACGCACACACATACATTTCACTCATGCATACACACACTACACCACTGAATACTGATCTCCACACCCCCTAGGCCAGGTGCATAAGTTTGTCATGACCTGCCTATAGGCCATAACAAAAATTTAAACGATCATGTGGGGTGTGTTAATCAATGAAATCAGTACTGTAGGTGAGACTGGTGAGTGGATCAGTGGATGTGTGGTAAATGTAGTGTGGGGTGTTGAATGGTGCAAACTGCAAACCAAAGGCTAAACTAAACAAGACACACAGCCAATTCATTTACGGAGGTCCCCCCAGCCAAAAACGTTGAGAACCCCTGCCCTACAGTAGCCTATATGAAGACACAAAGAGTATCCTTTGTGTCTCCATAGAGAGCTTAGGGAGGCTGGTCATCATATCATTGGCTTAGGAATGCGACAAAGACAGAAACATTTCCATGAATTCAAGTCTCCACGGGGTGAGTAATCCATAGATTATTTTGGGGGTGAACTGAACTATTCCTTTAAGGCCAGACAGACCACACCAATGCAACTCTTTGCAACTGCCATTGCGATAACGGTTGATAAAGTAGTTGTAGCCGGGGGCGGGGAGCCACATGCAGGCCCAAAACCTCAAGGAATAGGATTTTACCTGTGGTGTGTTTTTTCTATTAATTTTGTCATTAAGGACCACAGAATGAGAGGCCTGCTCTGCCGGAAACATCACGAAAAAAAAGTTATAGCCATTTTTGTATACCACACCATAGACAACCAATATAAGGCACAAATTAAATCTTCCAAATTTCATCATGCTTTAAGTAACATGTGGCAATTGTGAAACTAGGGGGTCTTCATGATTCTGAATCCATTCCAAGCATTAGTTTTGCACGAAAAACACTCCCTGGCCTAAATTCGGCCATAGCCACTTGCCCAAATGTGGCCAAAATGTGCTGACCTCAGCACATTTGTGCTGACCTCATCACATTAATTTAGCGATGACGGCTATGGCTGTTTTTAGGCCAAGGGGTGTTTTGTTTTGTATACGGTCAGAAGGAAAATGTATCCATATATTCTTGTGGAGTGTTTGTTATTATGGTGTAGGCTACAAGTAATCAAAAGGATTATGTTGCAGATAAAAACAAACTGACTCAGGCACGTCAGAAATGACTATGGCATTATCGTCTGCATTGTTGTGTCACTCACATTAGGAATTAATGCACTGTCTGCATGGGATGTTTCACAATGTTGCACCACATTTCATATTGTCTGGAGGAGCAGCCAAATGTTGAGGTGAAGAACTGGCTTATGTGTGAAGGCCATGTTAAATATGCTTACTACTTTATTACTGTACTGTACTATAATTATAAAATATATTATTTTTTATAGAATGCACAGAATGTAGCCTATATGCTTATTTTTTGTTGAAACCATAAACAACTAGAACTGCACTCTGTCGAGTGCATACTTGCTTGTTGCACACTAGTAGGCCATAAATGGCACATTCTGCACAATGAGTACTTTTACTTGTAGTACTTTAAGTACATTTTGATGCCGATACTTTTTACTCAAGTACATTTTCAATTCCGTACTTTTACTTTTACTTCCGTACTTTTTCCAATGTGGGCAGAGAATCAGTTCCTCTATAACTAACAGTAACTGCAATGGTGCCCTGTTCAGTTTAGGTTAGGTGACTGCACCATTTCTTTGTGGTGCAGTCACATGAGGAACTAACAATTGTTTGGTGGTTCACGCTATTGAATTTACCAAAATGCACCAAGTCTCTGTACGTCTGTATGTATACATCTGTACGTACACATCTGTACGTACGTCTGTAATCCACGTAACTCGAGAACCGTTCGCCCCACCGACTTCAAATTCGACACACGCGTTCCACACCACCACCACGGGGGGGTACAGTGCACGGTGTCGAGTCAAACGGACCCACGGTTGTCCAGAACCGCCCCAAAAGGGCCTCTGCCCGGGCTCTGGACAGGGGCCCCTGCCCAGTGTCCATATATACAGTATATATGTCCATACATACATAATTGATAATTGATATAGAAACTTATCGACCAATTAACCGGTTAGTTGATAAGCAGCGTTTAAAAATCTGGGAATCTTGATTTCCCTTAATGTCTATAAAATAACAAACTACAAAGCAAAAAGTCATCCATTGTTCCATGATTCTTCTGCTTCAGTGTGTGTGTGTGTGTGTGTGTTAAAGGCTTCCTGAAGTAATAAGACAAGTGAGAAAACGGTTCCAACAATAAGGATGTGACATCACACTCACACTGGATATCAAACTTCATATGCAACATAGCAGAGACATGTGTTCCAACTTCCATGCTATATATCTGTCAAATATGCATGTGTGCAACAGGCACACAGTACGTACACAATCAGAATGCAGAAGAATTGTTATTTTTGATCAATGTTGTCTCTACTAATGGTACCAACAACATCAATACAGCATGGAAATCCTATCCAATGTTGTCTCTACTAATGGTACCAACAACATCAATACAGCATGGAAATCCTATCCAACAACAACTTTGGGTCTGAAGGGCAGATTAAAGTATGTTGTAGTTATACAAAAATCTAATGTCAATTCAACGGCAACATTTATTTAAGGATGGTTTTACATTTACAAAGATTTGTTAGCATGTATAAAACATTTATTTTTACTGCAAATGCGCATTAGTTGAATTAGTAACATTTATACAGACATTTATACAGACATACATATTACAAAAATAATTACAAACACATTTTGCAATGTTGCAAGAGTAATAGGCCTATGCATTAAGCTGTTTGATAGATTCTGTTAGTTTTCTTTTCATATTGGCCGACCCAATTACAACAAAAATGAAAATTAATAACTTAATGTACTTAAAAGTGTGTTATTTACAATTTCATACTCGCCAAAATGTATTCACAGCAGATTACTGAGCACTGTTTCCCAAACAGTGGGTCTTGACCCATTTGTGGGTCGCGGACCCATTTTTATGGGTCCATTTATGTTATGTTTCCTACATTGTTTTTAATTATTGTTCCAAAACATTTAAAACAAATCCCCCCCTCCCCCCCCAAAAAGATAACTTTTCATCAATTAAGAACAAATTAAATTATTCTTTCAGTAATTTCATGACAAAATAAAATCAAAATCAAAGAAATTCCATAAGAAGTATATTGACAATGGCCGATCTACAAGCTCAGTTGTGTGAGCTTGTAGATGTGCGGTTTTCACTAGTTTGGGTCCGAGCAGAGCAGTGGTTCTCAACCTGTGGTCCGGGGACCACCAGTGGTCCTTTGAGAGGGTTCCCCAGTTAAATGATGGAGAGTTAAGGTATACCAAATGGACCTTTAAAGATCTTTAACTCTTGAGAGCACTGACGAAGGTCTTAGGACCGAAACGTTTGCTTTTTAATTGCACTTTGAGCACAGAGCACTTTATGAGCATGATAAAATAAAATAAAAAATATAATGGACCTTGATACAAAAACCACTGTACTATAGAAAATGAAGAAGTTATGTGCATCTGTTTGCTTTAGGCACATAACAGTACAATCTAATGCAAAAATATGTGCACGGTTAAAACTTATTTTTTTACTAATGTAAACTCCACAAGCAAGATGTGTTCATACAATAAAGTACATCACAGACAAAGCGACATTTTCTTATACTGCAAACTGTGCATGGATAAAGAACTCTATGATTATTATTAGGTAGTACCATGTCCAAGGCATACAGACTCTGCCATGCAGTCTGTTTTTTGTATTATTGACCAATACAATTCTATCAAAGAGGAAAATATTCTTAGCCTGGCTCCAGCCCTGAATGGCTACCATTAAAAAAAGAATGTTCTGGCGATTCAGGTCTGGTGACTCTCCCTACTGCAAATATTATAGAAAAAAAACAAAAAACATAAAGAAAGATTAAACAAGTGAGCGTTTGGCTCAATAACATGGAAATGTAAAGGGGAGTGGTTAGTCTGGACGTGTAACATGGAAATGTAAAGGGCAGTGGTTAGTCTGGACGTGTAACCAAGGTATATGAAATGGAGATAAGGTCACCAACGTAATTTTCGCTATCACGCAATTCCAGAGGGCAGATTCGTCGCACCATGGGAGCCAAACTACACCCGGAAGTTCGGCAGAATGTCAATTAGAGCTCAGTGACCAGCTCATGGACACTATTTCTGAATGACTGAGATCTTTTGTAAAGTAATCGCTTCTGTCAAATAACAGAAGACATATAACACATTATTGTCTGCTGTGTTGCTTCTCGATCTGTACACTGTTTCATTTGATCTATATCTAAAAAGATGTTTCTGAACGTGCCAAGTATCACCAGTAAGACGCGCAAACGCGGGAAGCGAACGCAGCTGAGACCCTGCAGTTCATGTCTGTCTGTCTGTGTGTCTGTCCCGCTGTTACTGTATATGTGGACCTGGCCCCCTATGGAGCTGAGTGGACCTGGCCCCTTTTGTGCCCATACATATATGGCGCTGAGTGATTGCTGATGCAACACACTCCATATTTGGATAGCGGGACAGACACACGGACAGACATACATGATGCTGCTAGGTCTCATAGTAAGTGCTCACTGCATTCGCAACAAGACCGTTTCCTGTCTGGCAGCCAAATCTCGCGATACCCCCAGAACAGAAACGATACCTTCCTCAAATAAAATGATGTAGGCCTACTGTGCACTCTGTGCACATCGAAAAGCAAGTGATTATAAAACAAACTGATCATATGTCTTCTTTTATATGCCTTAACCGATTATATGACACAGCTAGGTCTCAATGGTTCATAAATAATGTTTTTTTATGAGCTGTTCCAACTTGCTCCATTCACTGCTTTGTATTCATGTCACTTCCGGTGCGAGATTTGGCTCAAAAGTGTCATGGCGCAGCACAGTCATGTGACCATGACACTTGCTTCTCCAAGCTTCCTTGCGTCACGGAAATGTAAAGGGGAGTGGTTAGAGTCTGGGAGAGTAACATGTAAACAGGGACATGCAAACATATCTGTCAGCCCCTTCCTCTCTAACACTGTACGTCCCTGCATGTAAATGTAAAGGGCAGTTGTTTTAAGAGTCTGGAAGTTCTTGTTTTTGATATTAATAAACAAAAGAGGGCAAGGCAACTTGTTGATCAAACTATCACTGGTATGGGCTCAGTGCTGGAATGTAACTATACTGTACATTTACTCAAGTACTGCACTTAAGTACAATGTTGATTATTTAGTTTTTCCAATTTTACTCTACATCTACTGTCAGAGGCAAATATTGTACTTTTACTCCGCTACAAATATTTGAAAACTAGGCCTACTAGTTACTAGATTTTAATTATTATTACTAAACATACAATAACTTCAGCCCTATATATATTTCGGCCATATTGTGAACTTAATTGTAAGATCTGCTATTTTCAAGACAGGATTTTTAAAGTGAAACAGGACACTCTGCATATAGAGTACGTGCTACTTTTGGTACTTTAGTACATTTTGATGCCAACACTTTTGTACTTTTACTCAAGTAAATTTTTTATTCCAGTCTTTTACTTGCAGGTACTTGCAGTATTTCTACATTGCAGTATTGACACTTTTACTTACAGTATGTAGCTGGCTGTGTGTTCTGTGCTATCGACATGCACCATTCGATGTTTAGGACACAAAACCAAATTATTACAGACTATAGTAATTGTAAGACTTTATTATTATTTCTTTCTTTTTACTGGAGTAACCCTTTTTTTACGGACTACTTGTCCCACAATTTTGTTATTATTATTTTCACCCAAAACAAATTCTCTCACCTTAATTCTTCATTTTCTTTGCAATAAAGAAGACATTGTAAACATCTTGAAAAAAGTAATTACAGAAACATCCTGAGATACATTGTTCTTGTTTCATGAACAATGTTTCATGTCCCACAGCATTGGCCATGTGACGAGGATCATGTGAGAAGGTGGATTTAAGTATTAAAAATGTCTGATTAATTTGGTAAGCTGTTAATTTGGTTCATTAGTAAGCTGTTAATCGCATTCTCCGACTCACCGTATACAGTGGCTGATTAACTGTCAATTTGCATTCAAGTAATTATGGTACTGTAGGAAATGATCGATGTGGAATGTAAGCAAATACATTTACAGCAGAACAGCATAGCCTAATTTATTTATAATTATACCGAAGGTAAAACGTTTAAATTTATATGGAAGGCAAAATGCAACACAGGTTTCGTTGAAAATCAGTTCCTTTTGGTGAGCAACACTGTCGTGTGATGAAATATATATAAATTAAGCTTAAGCATGAATGACCTTCGGGGCACAGTAGGAAGTAATTGCACTTAGTTAATTATGCACAGACAGTTGGCATGTGCTTCTGTCACTCTGCCTGATAGATGGCTTCCGGCAGTGCACAACGAGTCAGTTCTTTCCTTTTCATCACCAACTGATCCTCTTGCTTGGACTCTGCTGCGCCTGTTTCGACTCCTTGAGAACCTTCGCTTCGCTGAGGAACTTATCAGCCTTCCTGAGCTTCTCCATGGCCTTCGTCAGCAGCTCCTCTGGCGTGGTGGAGCCTTCTCCCTCCTGCGACTGGGACACTTGACACAGGAGCTCCCGCGTCTTTTCCATCTCCAGAGCCACCTGGCTCTCGAGCTCCGTCGGCGCGGCGCTACTCGGTGAGGCGGTGCCGTTGCCCGAAGCCGTGATGACGTCTCTGACGATCGCGACGTCCACTGCTGCGGTCTCGGACAACAGATCTCCCACGGAGGCAGACCTCATGGTGGGTTTGAGGGGAATGGGAGGACGGAGGAGGAGAGACGCAGCCTGGCTGATGGCGTGATCCTGGATGAAGCCGACCCTGGGGGTCTCGATGTAATCTTTGCTCACGTCCACCTCGAGTCGTCTCGGAGTGTTCCCGCTCTCCGACGCCTCGCTACCGTCATCGTCCGAGTGCTGACCACTGTCCACCGATTTCTCCTCCTCCCTCTCTCTCTTCTCGGCGTGCGGGCAGGACGAAGGCAGCGCGCCGAGGCTAGCCGGGTCACCGCCGCTCGGGTCGTTTAGAGAAATAAACACTGCCGGAAGCTCGCTTTTTGGCTCCGCGGGGAGTTTTGTCGTCTCCTCTTCTTGCGGAGAACCGACTGAGTCCCCTGATGACGCCGTTTGTGGTGAAGCCACAGCGTCGTTGGTCTCTTGAGGCACAGCACTGGTGGCCAACTTGGTTTCTTCTTGGACAGGCTGGGCTTTGGGCTCGCTGTGAACAGCAGGAGCCGCTGCTGCCTTGGATGGAGGAGGATGTTTCACAGGCTTTTTCTTCAGGACCGGAGGGCCAGGCCTCTTTTTGGTTCGCTCAGGCGTCAGCGTCACGGTGGGGGTCGTCGGCGCCACGGTGGGGGTCGTCAGCGCCACGGTGGGGGTCGTCGGCGTCACGGTGGGGGTCGTCAGCGCCACGGTGGGGGTCGTCAGCGCCACGGTGGGGGTCGTCAGCGCCGCGGTGGGGGTCGTCGGCGCCACGGTGGGGGTCGTCGGCGCCACGGTGGGGGTCGTCGGCGCCACGGTG
Source organism: Protomyctophum bolini (assembly GCF_963924005.1). Lineage (NCBI taxonomy): Eukaryota > Metazoa > Chordata > Actinopteri > Myctophiformes > Myctophidae > Protomyctophum > Protomyctophum bolini. The sequence continues at coordinate 30,457,225 of NC_137862.1, read as the reverse complement.
GGGGTCGTCGGCGCCACGGTGGGGGTCGTCGGCGCCACGGTGGGGGTCGTCGGCGCCACGGTGGGGGTCGTCAGCTGACAGGACTTGTCGGCTGCATTGCTACTAGCGGCAGGCACTTCGGGTGAAGGCTCGCGCATCTTGGGACCCGCTGTATCCACCGTAGTGGTGCTGCTTTCTTCCGAGTCTGTCACCACCAAACACTCCTCTGTGACACCAGGGAGAGCCTCTTTAGACACGGTGGAGGACGAGGACTCCGTCTCGGTCTCTGTTACACTGTTTTCTTTTATGTCCATGTCTCCCTCGCTTTCCTTCTCATCTTCACCTCCCGTCTTGTTGTCTTCGACGCTCTTGCATCCCTCCAGCTCCTCAGACTGTGTGAGCTCTTCTCTTGGCTCTGCGACGGGCAGAGGTGGCTTCTTGTCTTTGGACGGCGGGGTGGGAGGAGGTTGTCTGGGGGGCTCTGGGCTAGACCTCGCGGCTTCTGGCGGGTTGTCGTCTGAGCCGCTATCAGATCCGGACCCGGCCTCCTCCTCCTCGGTGGGTTCCTGAGCGGGTGGGGTGCTGGGCTTGGCGTCTTTAGACGGTGGCGAGGGTGGCATCGGCACCTGCAAAACAAGCACACAGTTTGTTATGCGTCAAAATTGTAAAATCATGGCCCGGACGGTTAGCTCAAACCCTTCTGCCCCTAGGCTGCTGAGCCAGCCTGGCGGTGTGCCGCGGGTTCGACTCCTGATCCCTACGGCCTTTGTCTCCCCCCCCTCCCCCCATCTCTCTCCCTACTTTCAAAATCTTAATTGTTATTTTTTTGCATAATCATAGCGGACAGTGAACACGCGTTGGAGTTCTGCAGACTTGCAGAGCATGATTCGGAAGTAGATTAGTAGAACATACTGTACGATGATGGACTTTCTAGTCTAGCCATGTGGTCTAGTGGCGAGATTTTCACGATTGGCTGGCCTGCTCTAAGCCAAATGGGAGACTATAGCTCTATATGGCCAATGGGACACTAAGCTCGCTCTCCTCTCCCCCCACGGCACCATGGCTAGAGATTCCAAACGCCCCAATAAGGTACAATATGCAAGAGAATGGAATGCAAGCTGATATATAATGACTTGATTCATTTCTTGTTTGAAATGTTTTATCAGACGTAGCCTCGCAAGCCAGCCAGCCTCTCTGTTTCACTACACATTCATATCAGACCTGAGGATCTGAATATCGTCACATCTGATCAATAGTCTAAATTGGCTAAGCCTCGGTTTAAGACCTGGAACGCATCTGTGTCATCTTTTAACTTTATCCATTGTTTAAAACTTTAGCTATTGAAAACTCACGAAAACGTGTGCAAATCTTTGAATATATATTCTTTCACGTGCAGCAAACGTTTTTAACTTGACATACAACATTTTCAGATGGGGGTCGGCAGCCAATTACATAACATTTTTGGGGTCCTTGACATGAAATAGTTTGAGAACCACTGATATACAGTAGAAACATACGGTTGATTTTTTTCTGAAAACAATCATGATTTAGACATTTGTAGAATCGGGTCTCAGGTCTCAATAGGTTAAGCATATCGCAAACATGTCAACCCAAAACATGCAAAATCATTCAGATAACCAAGAAAACCACAGTAGTGATCCACAGACCTTATCAGAGCTGTCCTCCTGGGTGGGTTCCTCCTCAGAGGTTGTGCTCAGAGGTTTGGCGTCTTCCGAGGGGGGCGTGGGAGGTTCCTCGGAGGTTGTGCTCAGAGGTTTGGCCTCTTTCGAGGGGGGCATGGGAGGTTTAAGGATCTTCTTCTCAGCCGGAGGCTCCGTGTCTGCACTAACGTCTAACTCCTCCTCCCGTATGGCGTTGCTGGTTTTCGACGGGGGCATGGGGGGTCTCATCGCCTCCTTGGGGGTCGTCTCTGTGACAGCGTCGTCACGATGGGACATCCCGTTGGGCACGGCGGCGTCTGGAACATCGAGGTCCAAACGCATGATGCCGTCATGTGACACGTTGGCCACCTAGAGAGAGAGAGAAGAGAAATGCCTTGTTAATTCGGCATCTTGTGCTGAATCAACTTTTACTTGTTGTTGTAAATAGCATAGCGCATACATTGGGCAACTGCAGTCCCCACTTATATTATTGATTTCAGCTGTTACAATTCTTAACATGCAAACATGACCCGCTTCAATTAGTATACTATATGAATATAGTATTACAATTTTATTGTCTTTGTGTCAGGAGAAACCTGACGAGTGTTTACTCATGAAATTTAGACGACAAGATCGACCCCCTAGTCATACTGACGTGGTGATGTGATTGGCTGCTTCTAGCCAATGGGACGACAAGTAACGACAATGCTGCCTCTAGCCAATGGGAAGGGGGGGGGGGAAATATCCCTGGCAGCAAAGCAGGCGGCAGACAGACATTGCAGAGCAACACGCATACTACAGTTATTTGACACGTTTGCAATGTTCGCACGTCACTATAACTTCAAACCAAACGCGGCTGAAACAGCGCAGCAGAACCACGCACAGAACGTCGGCAACGAACGCAAGCAACAGCCGCAAAGCGTGAAGTTGTCACACTGACACAAACATATACACATTACTAAAATAATAGATTAGACTAATATCAGGCATGCAAACAGGCCCAAGGTGAAAAAGGTGACAGTGTGCGGGGCCAACGCTGTGCCGCGGGCAAAACCGCGGCGCAAATCTTTTAAGCGTTTATCGGTACTAAACCCACTTTGGGGGGGGGGGGGGCGGGTGTCATGGGGGACAGTATATACTACACTGTACTGTACTAGCCCTCCTCCCGGCCTGTGTGTCTGTGTGTTAGGCTGTGCAACAGTGACACTTGGTGGTGAACAAATGCTATAACGCTATGTTTCGTGCTCGGACACAGCCAGGGACCCAGGGACACAGCCAGGGACAGACCCAGTGACACAGGGGCAGCCAGGGACAGACCCAGTGACACAGGGACAGCCAGGGACAGACCCAGTGACACAGGGACACAGCCAGGGACACATCCAGGGACAGACCCAGTGACACAGGGACAGCCAGGGACAGACCCAGTGACACAGGGACAGCCAGGGACAGACCCAGTGACACAGCCAGGGACACATCCAGGGACAGACCCAGTGACACAGGGACACATCCAGGGACAGACCCAGTGACACAGGGACAGCCAGGGACAGACCCAGTGACACAGGGACAGCCAGGGACAGACCCAGTGACACAGGGACACAGCCAGGGACACAGCCAGGGACAGCCAGGGACAGACCCAGTGACACAGGGACACAGCCAGGGACAGACCCAGTGACACAGGGACAGCCAGGGACAGACCCAGTGACACAGGGACACAGCCAGGGACACAGCCAGGGACAGCCAGGGACAGACCCAGTGACACAGGGACACAGCCAGGGACAGACCCAGTGACACAGGGACAGCGAGGGACAGACCCAGTGACACAGGGACAGCCAGGGACAGACCCAGTGACACAGGGACACAGCCAGGGACACAGCCAGGGACAGACCCAGTGACACAGGGACACAGCCAGGGACAGCCAGGGACAGACCCAGTGACACAGGGACAGCCAGGGACAGACCTAGTGACACAGGGACAGCCAGGGACAGACCTAGTGACACAGGGACAGCCAGGGACAGACCCAATGACACAGTGACACAGCCAGGGACAGACCCAGTGACACAGGCACACAGCCAGGAACAGACCCAGTGACACAGGGACACAGGGACACCGCCAGGGACACAGGGACCCAGCCAGGGACAGACACAGGGACACATACTGTAGCTGTCTATAGTGTGGTTGAGTGGCTGCACCACTCAAAAATGACAGATGATTATTTACTAAATCAGTACAAATCTAGTCAGTATTGAGCAAGATGTTAACATTCATGTCCTGATAGTCATAGAACAATTAATTTACTCCAACAGGAGCACTAGCCCCTCGAGGAGCACTAGCCCCTCCTATATTCAGTAGATTTGTGTCCTAAATGCCATTGACAATGAATGAATTGTCATATATCGGCTATTTTTGTCCTACACAATCCTACACATTCATTGTCACAAAAATGACAATGAATGGATGATGTATGATGATAAGGGTCACTTCACACAGGTGTGATTTAAAGAAAGAAACTGGTCCAGCACTCACACTCCCATCTCAAAATCCCTTACAGTTACACTCTTCACATCATGTAAAATAGAAAATTATATTCACTGGCAAAATAATGAATTATAATACAAATAAAATGTTTTGGGATGGTTTAGTCAACAGGGTCAGTTTACTTCATTATTTTAGCCTTAGTCAATTTAAGACATGTAGAGTAACATCCTCTCCTTATTCAACAGTTGAGCTGCATGTTTTCGTTTTTAATATATCCATTTAGTATAAGCCCTGGCACGCACGCACGCACACACACACACACACACACACACACACACACACACACACACACACACACACACACACACACACACACACACACACACACACACACACACACACACACACACACACACACACACGCGCGCGTGCTTTATTTATTTACTCATACGCATGCATGCACACACACGAGCACACAGACAGACACACACACACACACACACACAGCGAGAGAAACTCACCGGCGCGTCCACACCACAGACAGTATAACGCAAAGTGCTAACGTTGCTAATGCTAACTGTAGCAGCTAAACTAATGGATCGACTGGCGAGTCACAGACAGTGTGTCAAAATTCATGCCGAGTCCACACAAACAGGTTTTTTTTCCGCGGAGCGACCAGCGGCTGCGCACATCATGCCGCCCAGATGCAAGCAGAAATATCGCTCAGAATCATTAGTGACTCACGAGAGTAGTCTGTCAGATAATTCTCCGGGCAGCGAGCTCGGGCTCCACAGACCCCCTCACCCCCCCCAAACATTTTTTTAACGGATTTGCATGAATCACACAGGTCCTATATTTGGGATAAAAACGGCGATTTTCGCCGAAAAGCTACACTTTTGCATGTCTGAATATGGACACACACACACACACACACACACACACACACACACACAACGGAGACAGCGCATGCAAACAATGGTCGTGAGGCGTGAGGTTGTGACACACAAACATACACTAAAACAATAATCTAATATAATATAATCTAATATGGGACACACACACAACAGAGACAGCGCTTCTTTCACCTGACAAATATCACTGTGTGATAATTTCTTGTTTAATGTCCAGTGTATTTGTATTTAAGTTCATAAAGTTAACATAAGTAAATGAAATAACATAAGTAAATGAAATAAAAATGTTACTTTTCAGGATTCCAATTCCAAAATAGCAAAATAAATCAAGATTTTTTTTTTTAAATAGCAAGAATAGCAGATTTACAAGCAAAACGCATTGCAGAGCTGCACGTTTTTAGCCAGCTTTTTTAAAATACTTTTGTTTGACATAGAATGACGAAGTAGGTCATTAATTACAGAAAAATAGTAGTGTAGTGTATAGTGGCCCTCTGGAGTGAGTATCAAATAGGTATAGCATTACTCAGTTAAAGCAACTATTTTATTTTAAAACAGTTTTTAATATATAATATCATATTGTCTATGTCCCTGACCTCAAACTTATTTCTAATGGTTTGAGCCTCAATCACCACTCTGATATAACCAGTCCATGGCATTTCTTTTTTGCTTCTGAAGCTGTTTTAGCTGCATTACCACAATGTCCTGAGGTGGTGGCTTATTTAATATTTGAGTCATTATAATACTGATGCTAGATAAACCCAGGCTTGTTTCCATTCCATGCCAGCTTGGAAAATCAACAATGGCGGACATTGTAAACAAAGTGGAAATGCAAATTTGGAACTGAAGACTGAAGAGAGGGAGGAATTATACAAAGTAGGGTGACATTGATGACATCACAAATACGACCAAATCAGTTGAGCTGTTCCTGAGAGCAATTTCCATAAAAGCCTATATGAAGAGAAATCCTGAAAATTGCATATTTGTGGGGATAGAAAATACACAGGGGAACTAAAAAAACACCCAAAAAATTGAAAAAGTAGAATTGTATGTTTGAAATGAGCATTCATTAAACTTACAGTTTACAGTACAGTGAGTACGGTACACAGGCACACAAGCGAACACACGTACCTCCTGCATGTGTATTCTGGTCGGGGGTCTTCTGTTGGGTCTTCCCTTGGGTCTCGTTCGTGTCACATGGTCTAAATTATTGCCTTCGTCCAACTTCACCTGTGAAACAATAACAGTTTCTCTTTCAGTAACGCCACGTGATGCTTTTATCCACTGCCTCAGTGATGTAAATAGGTTTTCAATGTAATGGGTCCCGGGACCCAGGGGTGATCTTTTAGATGGGTCCCAGGTACATTTTATGAGTCCTGTCCTACTTCAACGACGTTAGAGTACAGTACTGAGTACAGTGTTGCATCCCAGGACCCCCGGAGGGTGACATGATGCAACTCCTTGCAACATGCGACTACTTGCAACTACTTGTAAGCAAGGAGTTGCATTGTTGCGGTTTGTTTTGTAGCAAGGAGTTGCGAGTAGTTGCAGCTGGTGTGATTTGGGCCTATGGATACCGACTATTTGCACCACTGCTGTCTCTACATAGTCCATTTATTCCGCAACAGTACAGTATGTACAGTATGAGTCATCCACACCCACACAAGAATGATAACCATAAAGATAATACTAACGGAAATGATGTGAGCATCCATCCAATCCACACTGATGAACCAAAATGTTCTGTAGTGTAAACATATTGAGCGTGAGGTGATGTGTTGCACATGACGCTTCTCCAGGATCTCTGATTAGCTGTCAGTGATCCTATATAGTTCATCAAAGAATTATCCCAAAATGTGTTTTTACATAAGCATCTCACTCATCCTAAAGGCTAAGGTGTTTATTTTCTAATGTCTGCCTCACTGTATACATTACTGCATTGCTTACTTACTCCTTGGATAGGAAAGCACATGGTACGCAGGCAAAATTACCTCGTCAAAGATTTTATTCTTTGCTCTGTCGATGCCTTCCGTGAAAGCCTTGATCCAAGCGTCCTTGTCCTCTGGAGTCTGAGCCAGGAACTTTATATCGTGAACCTGTCGAGACAAAAACAAGAGGAAAAGTGAACAACGCAGACAGCACCAACTAGAGTTCAGGAGTGTGGCACTGCCTTTCAGAAGACCTACAGCGTCATGTCATTGTTCAACCATCTTTCAATGTAAAGAAAATGGATACAAAAAGGATTGCACCAAAAAAAAAAGTACAAAATACTTGTGAGATAATGACTAACTAGTCATATAATGGGAGCCTTGTATTCAATACCTTAAATACATGTTATCGTTACATTTGTACAACTGTGCATACTACTGTAGTACAGTAGACCTGTATATTTTAATGACTCAGCTCTGAGGGACAATGTAAACTTTAAATAGATGTGGTGTGTCAGCCTGTCTGGTGACCTAACCACCAGCAAACACACAAACTTAAGCCCAGCTGCCCACACCAGAGGGTCGCCATGCAACTATACTTGCAACACGCAACCATTATTCCCAATGGCAGTTGCTTTTGTTTGTTTTGTTGCAAGGAGTACTAGTTGCAAGGAGTTGCAGCTGGTGTGGTTTGGGCCTAAAGCCCTAACTACACCAAAGGGTCGAGACGGTTTTAGCGTTGTCCCTGCGGTGTGATATGTCCTGTTGCACATTGGTGTATGTGGTTTGGGCTTAAGACCCAAAGGCCATTAGTTGTGAGTCAGAATGCTGACGCGTGCGTGCGTGTGTGTGTGCATCTGCAACACACAAAGCCTAGTTCACATTCACACACTGCTTATTTCAGACCCAGACTTTCACTGGCGTCCCGCCATGCAGAGGAAACTGGAGAGCAGAAGAAAACAAGCATGTGCATCCTGGGATAATGTTTATCCAACAGGAGGACATGCGGCCACTAGACACACCAACGGTGTTTCCATTAACAATAACAGAATGTCTCCATTAGTTTCCAATAACAAATGAAACCTTGCATGGACAAAACCGTTACTTTTTTCAGTGTTCTGTAAACATGTTTATTATAGACCTGCAGGCTGATTCTACAAATGTCTTCAAAATCTTAACATGGAGCCCGCCAGAAGCATAGAAAGCGTAGATTAACTTTTGTCTGGCAGCCCGACAACAGCGCAGACTACGTTTTGATCGGATCACATCGATAGCTGTCTCTTGTTAGCATCACCGTGTAAAGTGGGACAGTGGCCATTTTGAAGATGCGCGCGCATCCACTTGCACTCTATGTGCTGCTTTCAATGGCCTGTATCTCCAAATCGGCACAATGAATGTCGTTTCTTCAACGGCCAGCAGGCACTGTGCACCACTCAGTTCACACGTGTGTGATTTTTTCTGGATATTTGGCTCTTCAAAATAAGGGTTGAAAGCGGAAAAACCTTGGCAATGCGCAATAAATAGATGAATTAATCAGTTTAAAACCTTGCTATGACTTCTATGAAACACTTCTATGAACACTTGAAACAGGAAATCTGAGTCAGAATCAAAGAAAAACATACAGTATGGTTAAAAAGGGGTGTGTTGAGGAGGGAGGGTGGATGGACTCTTTGAGAGCGGTTTTGAATATCGGTGCCCATCACAACATCACTAAAGTGAAGTGTGTGCGTGCCAGAGCCAAAGACAGCGAAAACATCCCTGTGTGTTATTGTTAGGGCTATCCCCGACTAAGGATTTTATAGTCGACTATGATTGGCCAAATGTTGCCTATAATAGTTAACTGGTAGTCCACTATTAGGAACTATTGGACAAAAAATGCATCTGTATTTGGCCGCTGACCCCCATCTGAAAATTCGTTCCAGGGACCTCCCAGAAGCAAAGATGTGAGTTAAAAACGTTCTGAAAGAATATATATTCTAAGATTTGCGCCACACTTTGACGATAAAAAATAGCAGATCTACAAGCTCATAGCACGGCACACGGTGCCGTGCTATGAGCTTGTAGATCTGCTATTTTCCAATAGCTAAAGTATAACATAATGCTTAGAACACCAAAAGTAAAAGGACTCATTGAGCTTTTTCAAATGTATTAAAAAATATATATTTGAAAATAGCAGATCTACAAGCTTACAATGTGTTGCATCGTGACACATTGTGTGTGTGTGTGTGTGTGTGTGTGTGTGTGTGTGTGTGCAGGGCCACGCACGTGCACGTGTGACTCTGCCTGTGCTCATTCACATTGTACGACGAATGCATGAGCACACATGCAACTGTGTCATTTTTTCCCCTCTCTCCCTTTAACACAGTGACCAGGCATGGAAATGAGTCACACGCGCGCGCGCACACACACACACACACACACACACACACACACACACACACACACACACACACACACACACACACACACACACACACACACACACACACACACACACACACACACACACACACACACACACACACACACACACACACACACACACACACACACACACACACACACACACACACACACACACACACACACACACACACACACACACAGAGATGAGGTATTCAGGCTGCTGGCTCTGCATACCCATCCCCTCCCTACTCGGCTGACATCTGCTTAAGTTGCGACGTTGGCCAACACTCTGGTCTCTCGTCATCTGTTTGTAATACAGCATATTATTTCACTGCTCTGGTATCCCACTGTCTTTCCAAACCCCCTCCATTGTCCCCGGTGATGGTGTTGGTGATGATGATGATGTGCAAAAAGTGGAACCTTAACCCATTTAGACCTAGGCTCGATTCTACAAAATGTCTTCTAAATCATGACAGTTTTCTGTCACTGACAGTTTCTATATGGTGCACACATTATTTCATGTCAAGGACCACAGAAATGATATGTAATTGGCCACCGTTATCTCTGTAACAATATATATTCAAAGATTTGAAGCACATTTTCACGATTTTTCAAAAATGGCAGACCTACAAGCTATGAGCTTGTAGATATGTGGTTTTTCAATAGCTAAAGTATATCATGATGCTTTAAAACACCAAAAGAGGTTCCCGCCCAAAATGGGCTCCACTACATCTCAGAGGCAAATATAACTCTCAGAGTTAAATTAACCTTGATTTTACTATATAAATTGGAGTCCCAGAGATGAAATGACATTAAATGGGGGTCCGTAGCCTAATCCTAATGCATGTCAAACTGGGGGTCCTTGAAATTAATCGGGTTGAGAATCACTGTATAGAGCCGTAAAAATCTTCTCTTATGGGGGGTCCCTGGCATATATTTTGAGTGGAAATTTGGGGGTCCTTGAGATGAAAAGGTTTTCTCCTCTCTAAATGCAGTCCACAGATGCTTTTGGCATTATGTATGTAGGCTTACTGTTACTGTAACAATAGTCATACGGACGGCAGCCACATGCAGGGCATCAATGATCACACTCCTGACAGACTATTGTTATTGTAAATGAGCGATACTTTGACGCACTACTCCTCCCACAGTTTTTGCACACACACACGCGCACACGCACACACACACACACACACACACACACACACACACACACACACACACACACACACACACACGCTCACCTTATTCCCGGCTCTGGGGGCTTTTATCAAAGCCAGTCTGTTCTTCTTAAAGCGACCCTTTAACTCACTGCATCTGTCATAGTTGTCCAGGTCCAGTCTCTCCAAGCAGCTCTTCAGATCCTACACAATACAAGAGGTTTACATTCAGGACGGGAACCCCTTTTGGTGTTTTAAGCATTATGTTCAACAAACCATGTGCAACCCAGATTCGGCACAAACAAGGGACTAGATGTATTTAGCTCTATTAGCCAGGCTACCAAAATGTGGCATAGGAGCCAATACCAACGCCCTACCAACAGTCATTAAGACATGCGAAGCACTTGACTCCTTCAAAACTGCTCTCAAAGGGCACCTACGGACGGCTGCAATTCGAAACTGGCCCCCGTAAAATCTGAATCCTCCACCCACCCCTTTTCCCCTCACTGTATATGTTTCTTTTCCCTTTTTACCTCCTCTATGATGATTTCCTGTTTTGACTATAGTTGTGTATATTCGTATGTCTCTAAATGTTTTGATGAATTGAAAATGGTGGGCCCTATTGTAAACAAGTGTACTGCTTTATGGTGTCGTCCAGTTAACAGTTTTTACCAGCTGCAAGCTGGTCAATATTAGCTTGTGTAAGTCCCGACAGGAGATCGACAGGAGATCATTTTCTGCTGAGCCTGCTCTGTCACCAGTTGCCAACACTGGTTGCCAAGCCTGCATATTTCCAGCCTAACATGGATTCATTCACAGTTGCTTGCCTGGTTTGGTTTTTGGAGGCTGCTTAGCTTATTTCTGTCACGACAGTTGCCACCACTGGCATCAACCCATAACATCCCATCGTCTGCACGGCATGGCTAGTCGAGCAGTTCTGATTGGCTGCCTTGTCTCCAGCCATGTTGCCTCAGAATTATTTAGGGTCACTAATTTGAGCATAACAGCGGAGCACAGCTAAAAAGTGGCATAACGTCAGCAGCAGATCCACAGATAATAATAATGCAGCTGGTAATTAATTGATTTAATCAATTTGGGGTTGTTTTATATTGAGTTGTACTTGAAATGTACTGTAATTCTGCGCGTTTTGAAGGCTGATTGCCAAAACGTGTTGGTCCTCCCTTTTTGTGTAATGATCTTTGCCATGCCTTAACTTACAATAAAGGCTTTTTTCACCTCACTGGAACAGAGTGCCTTGGATCATCTTCTTTATTTTCATGATTTAACCTCGCTAACGAGCACCTGTATTCAGTTCAACAAACAAAGGACCACGGCAGCACTCCCTTCCTCTATTCAAAGCTTTACATTATTACTGGAAGATTCCCAGACAGACGGCACACTGTGGCCCCTTTTCCACCGGCTGGTTTTTGTTAAAATAGACAAATCTCCGTTCGGGTAGGGATGGAGCTCGATAACAAGCTTATTGAGTACCCGTTATCAATAAGCTTTATCGAGCATAGCTGCCGTCATGACGTCATGAGGCGATCAAGATATGAATGTAATCACCCACGCTGGCATAGACATGTTGGTCTAAAAGTGTATTGATACCTGCCAACCAGCGCTGTCTGTTTATGCTTTTAAAGTGACTGACTGTACACACATTAACCAGTTAACAGTTTCTTTAATATTATTTTCCAAAAGTAAAATGGTCAATTGCCTTCCGTCTGTTAGAAAAGTACTGTATTTGAAGGCCCTATAGGAAAATATATTCTGTTCAGAATTTATTGTCTCCCATATTTTCACAAAATAGAACATAGTGGGCTCGATTAGAACCTGGCTCGATAAGCCTGATCGATAAGGTGCTCGTTGTCAATACACCAAACATTATTATTATGGATTGGTACACCACCTCATTTTCATACACCACAACCTCGGTCTTCTCCACATGGATGAAGCGCTCCTTGTAGTTGCCCAGGAGTCTCCCCGTGGCCCTCTTCAGCCAGCCTGCTCTGCCCAGGAACACAGGCCCTTTGCTTTGGACGCCATCCTCTTTTGCACCCTGTGGAGAAGTGGAGAGAGAGAGAGAGAGAGAGAGAGAGAGAGAGAGAGGGAGAGAGGGAGGAAGGAAATCAACGTCACAAACTGCTGCAGAGGACTGACAGTAGCAGTGCCCAAGTTGTATTCCAGTTATTATGTGCATACTAATGTGCATGTAGCCTCAACCACAACACTGCTGTACGGCCAGCTAAAGAAAGGTTAATATCGGTATTCATGTCAAAATGGAAGGACGCTGTTGAAAGAGAACATTATTTATTTTACCATATTCAGTTCGTCAGTCGACCATGCATTGGCCAATTTTATGGGATGGGATAATGACATGCACAAAATAGGGACGCCAGGTTGAAAGATCACGCCTTCAATGTCCGCCTTCTATAGAGAAATACAACTAGAGAGATAAAAAGGCTACATAAAAACACTCTTGTAATGAGAGAAACTATGTCGCCATTATCATGTTACTACGTGATATGTTCTAATGCTTGGGCAGAAATGTGTCTTTGCATGAAGACTGTGAAAGTCAGTGTGTCCGTCGTTTAACCCATTTAGAGCTGAGGTCGCCTCATAGCTTTTGACCACTTTTAATTATTTTACCATTATGTTTTTAGTTTTTTTCCTGTATTCCTACAGAGACTTATTACTTTGTTTTCTTGTTTGTCATATATATTAATTGTAGTTGGTGAGGGTAGGCAAAAAACGCTTCAGCCTACACCTTTTTTGGTCATAGAAATGTATCTTTATGTATATACTGTTTCATTGTGTACATGAACTGAAGAGCAAAATAATTGAAAGTGAAAGTGAAGTGAAACCATTATTTTAAACTTTACCTGTTGAAAAATAGCAGATCTACAAGCTCAGCCGCGCTATGAGCTTGTAGTTTAGTTTTTATTTGTTGACGAAATTGTCAGTATATTTAGTCTTAGTTTTAGTCATCATAGCTTAGTTTTCATTTAGTTTCCATTTAGTTTTCATCAGTGGAAAAAGGTAGTTGACGAACATTTTACGTCTTACTTTTAGTCGACGAAAACAACACTGCTTAAGACGTGCCTACTTGTCATGAGCGCCCGCGTAATTAATTTAGAGGACGAGGATACCTGTCGATATGATGTGTTAATTACCACTTTAGATATACAGCCCCAGGTATAGTATGGCAGACAACTATAAAATGTTTGTCGACTACCTTTTTTACCTACAGTACGAGAACTAAATGGAAACTAAATTAAAACTAAGCTATGGCATTGGTGACTAACACTAGTTTTTATTTGTTTGACGAAATTGTCAAAATATTTAGTCATAGACTAAAATGTTAGGAAGGGACTAGTGGACAAGCCCCTTCTTTTTTTGGCGGTGGAAAGTAAAAAGTACACTTACAGTAAGTACTACAGTACTTGAGGAATTTGTACTTTGTACTTTTGAAAATTGTGTGTGTGTCTGTGTGTGTGTGTGTGTGTGTGTGTGTGTGTGTGTGTGTGTGTGTGTGTGTGTAAAAGTTCCCAGCCTCTCTATTTCTATGGCAGGAAATTCCTCAGGATATCTTTTTTTCACAGGTCATCCAACAGTTTTTTCCCCCGCACACACACTTTCACTTTGACGTTGAAAAGAAGAGTGCTTCTTCGGTAAACACACCGCCGACACAGTGATGGAAAAAGGAAAGCCAGGCGGTGAAAAGATGATGTAAACCAGCCCATTTCACATCAAGGTCCATTATTTATTCTGCATCTGAGCCACGGAACCACCATTTCATGACATTTAGCCTCTCAGACCCAAAACGAAAGAATATTTTGTTGTCGTTTGATAAGATTTTGTCCACAATTCCATGTTGTATTGATGTTGGTACCATTAGGAGAAATAACAGGCAAACATTGATCAAAATAACAATTCTTCTACATTCTCTAATTGGGTGGACTAATTGTCTGGACACAATGCAGATGTTTAACAATTATTTAACGCTTCAGAGCGTAAAAGATCTATAAGGGTCCATTTGGTTATCAACTCTCCTTCATTTAGCTGGGGACCACCTGGAACCCCCTCAAGGACCACTGGTGGTCCCTGGACCACTGGCTGAACACCACTGACGTAAACAAAGTACAAGAGAAGAGAGAAAGGCCTGAAAAGTTAACATGAACCATCAGCTGTTGTGGAAGAATATGGGTATTTCCATTGACAACCATTCATTGTCAATGGAAGCCAGCAACATGAAGATGCAACGATACAGTCTACCATTCATTTTCAATGGAAGCCAGCAACATGAAGATACAAAGATACAGTCTACCATTCACACACACACACACACACACACACACACACACACACACACACACACACACACACGCTGATGAGAGACAGAGGAATGCTTCCACATAGTGTGCGTGTGCGTGCGTGCGTGTCTCTGGGTGTGGTACTGTAGAATCCTCATAACAGATTGGCAGGGAGAAGCTGCAGTTAAAGCATACTTGGTTTTCAGTGTGTCTTCAACTACATGCACTACAACTACTAACAACTAGTAGGTCTGACTCTGGTTCAACGACAGTACAACTATACTAACAACTACAGTGCAACTACTAACAACAACTGTAGGTCTGACTCTGTAATGTCGTCAACTATAGACTCCATATAGGAATAATACAGTAACGTTTCAACTACACTACAATAGATCGGACTCTGCACTCACTGTAATGTCTTCAACTACAGTAAAACTACTAACACCAACTACATACTGTAGCTCTCACTCTGTTCCAACTTTTTATCTATTTTCTATGGGAAAAATGTATGGGGAATAATCTCCTGGTGCCCCCGTCGTTCTGAAAGGGGTCGGGACTGCGACACTATTAGAGAATGTAGAAGAATTGTTATTTTGATCAACGTTTGCCTGTTATCTCTCCTAATGGTACCAACATCAATAATACAGCATGGAATTGTGGACCAAATTGGATAAAAAAGAATTCGCGTGAAAATGACCGGGCCGAATTCTTTGTCCCAGTCCAGCCCTGGGCTCCAAATTTGGTCTTGCACAGGAAGTTATAATAGCCTGCTCTGCACTTTAGCCATGACTAAAACGGCTGCAGTGCATGCAGTCACACAGAGGAAATTACTTTTCGGGTCAATCTGTTCGACATTCTCATCTGTGGTGATGTATTAAACAAGTGTGAACATTCATGCAGGTCAACTCTGACGCTGTCACACGCAAAAGCGTGCCGATTGTTAATAGCGAGGAAGGCGTACATGCTAATGACAAACTGTGACTCATGACATACAGGAGGTCTGTATCTTCTTTGTGCTCTACCGCAGTGCTTTTCACCCCTTTTCATATGACAAGGTCCATTATATATACTGTATTCAGCGTTTGAGCCACGGATGGTGGTCCGTGCGTGGCTCAATATCCAACGACAACAAAATATTTTTTAGTTTTGGGTCTCAGAGGCTAAATCTCATCAAAATGGTGGTCCGTGGCTCAAATGCTGAATGAATAATGGACCATGATATGAAAAGGAGTTAAAGTGAGAGGAAGAATTGGACGGGAATTTTGTGCGAGGCAACACCTTATAATGGACATCATGTGTTCCGTATAAATGTTAGGTCAGGGCGCAGGGCGTACAGAGCATCTGGGATTCATTGGGCTCTGTGCTGACCTGCCCAGATTCTACTCACCACAAAACCTCAGTGGCTTCATCTCTGAGTACAGGACACCTTGACCCCACTGCCCACGTTAGAAAGACAGTGCTAAACGGGTAACAGAGGCTGCTCGAGAGAAATAAGTAACAGAACGAGGCGAGGAGGAGGGGAAGGAAAGCAGAGGTCTCAAATGCTTATTTTAGTAGGGTTCATCAATATGTCCAGGAGGGGCGAGATCATTCCTCGACTAACGGCGTCGCCATTTTCATTGACGTCATCGCAACGAGCGGCCCGCGCGTCTCAATATGTCCGTACAAATGTGTCTGTGGCAAAGACTTGGTCTTGTTCGTGGTAATTTTTTATTATAATGTTCTTATTTTGATCATGAGACCCAATTACTGAAAGCCTCTCCAGGTTTTCTTCACAATATGTATGACACTGATTTACTACGACACATAGGCCTACGGCACATTAGGAGTCCAACTAGTAGTGGTTCTCAAATGTTTTATTTCCACCACCCCCTTAACTCTGAGAGTGTACTGCAACAGACCTGTTACAGGTCTGTAACTCCGTCTCGCTCCATTTGGTTCCATTTCAGGGTCATTCAGGGCTATATAGCTCTTTACAGTATGCCTTTCTGGTGATATCATTGTCCGGCCATTTGCATGTCCGTGGCAAAAAAAAGAATAGCTTTGCGATGACCACTGCTTATTAGGCAACAAGAAAATGTTATCTGTATCTGAAAATAAGCATGCAGCTCATATCTGTTACTGTCTCCATGTCTGGCCTTCTGGAGAAAGAAAGACAGACACCCCCCCCCCCCCCCGCCCCCAATGATGTGCTGGTTTTCTCTTTCTCACACAAAAGCACTCTCCCAGAGAAAGAGAGAGAGAGTGCTTCATCTCAACACTGCTTCAGTACTTTGAAACTTCAGTTTCACACACACACACACACACACACACACACACACACACACACACACACACACACACACACACACACACACACACACACACACACACACACACACACACACACACACACACACACACACACACACACACACACACACACACACACACACACACGCAGCCCATTGTAGGGAAGCGGGGAGCTCATGGGCGATTGTCTGTGTGAGAGAGGGGTTAATTGTTTTGCGTGTGACAGATAATGTGCCAGTGTGCTTTCCCCTGGCGCGTAACGGGACGGGTCAGGGCAGAGCGGCCATGAACCACGTCACAAGCATGCACTCTGGGTCACTGGAACGCCAATGAAAGAAAGGATCATGACTCAGAGAGCAGAGACAAAAGCCATTAGTATGCTGGAGTGGTTCGTCTACAGTGACTGGAAGGGAAAAGATGTAAATATGTTGCACGATAACAAACACAAGAAAATGACTCAAGTCATTACATATCAGCTTGCATTCCATTTTCTTAAGCATATTGTAACTATAGTGGGGCTTTCTGAGGTTGCGTTTGCAGTGCGGTAGCGTCCCATTGGCCATATATATAGGGCTAGTCTACCATTGGCTTAGAGGCCAGCCAATCATGAAAATCTCGCCACTACATCGCTAATAAACCCGATCATTGATCAGCTCTGGAAGCCGATAAAAACCACGCTTGTGTGAGGTGAGGGGCGCTCTTATCGTCATACATCATTCATCATACATCGCATTCCGTGCTCAGCCAATCAAAAAATGGTACACACAAACACACAAAGCTTATAGGCATAGGAGTAGGAGGGGCTAGCGTCCCCTAAAAAATATAAGATAGGCAAA
Organism: Protomyctophum bolini; assembly: GCF_963924005.1. Classification (NCBI taxonomy): domain Eukaryota; kingdom Metazoa; phylum Chordata; class Actinopteri; order Myctophiformes; family Myctophidae; genus Protomyctophum; species Protomyctophum bolini. Next base: position 30,439,264 of record NC_137862.1, on the reverse strand, counting down.
TCGTCTGAAATGACAGAAAGATATAATAGCTGGCGGTATATAGCCTGGAGCAAGTTGGCCACTGACTGGGCAGTGAGCCAGGTAGTGGGTGGGTGTCACTCACTCACAGCCAAACACTTTCCACCCAAAACCCCAACCAGTCTGTTCCACTTGGATTCAACTCTGGAGTGGAAAAACAAATGCTGACTTAATATCTGCCTGAACAGCAGTGTTGCCTAACCTTACCACATGAGGGACTATCTGAACTAACCCTTTAATATCTACCTGAACAGCAGTGTTTACCTAACCTTACCACAGTTACTATCTGAACTAACCCTTTAATATCTACCTGAACAGCAGAGTTACCTAACCTTACCACAGGGACTATCTGAACTAACCCTTTAATATCTACCTGAACAGCAGAGTTACCTTACCACAGGGACTATCTGAACTAACCCTTTAATATCTACCTGAACAGCAGAGTTACCTAACCTTACCACAGTTACTATCTGAACTAACCCTTTAATAAGATTCTACCTGAACAGCAGTGTTGCCTAACCTTACCACAGTTACTATCTGAACTAACCCTTTAATATCTGCCTGAACAGCAGTGTTGCCTAACCTTACCACAGTTACTATCTGAACTAACCCTTTAATATCTGCCTGAACAGCAGTGTTGCCTAACCTTACCACATCTGAGCTAAACCCTTTAACCCATTTAAACCTGAATGCCCCCCCCCCCCACCCAGAAGCAAAGATTTGAGTTAGAAACGTTCACTCTGAAAGAATATAAACACATGCATTACTTAATTAAAAAATATATATATTTTGATCTCGTCTACTACACTTATGTACAAAATGAATGATGATGCATCCCCAGATGGCAGTAAAGTGACAAGTTAATACGTTTAAAAAAGGCCAAGTTGTCAAATAGGAGAATAGTGAATAACCGATCTACAAGCTCACAACGCCCTGCAGCGTGAAGAGGTTAATGCCTCAACTTTTACAATTCCAAGTGCTTATCAGGGTGGTGGGGCAGAGCCATAGAGTAAGACAGAGTTACGACATTGAGGGGGCAGAAAACAGCCCGGTCATGTGGTTCATGTACTCGCATGAGCCCACAGACTCCAATGCATTCCGGAAACTTCCGGTTGTCCCCATTCAATACTTCAACTCAATAGAGGTCTATGTCGAAGAGCCTGGCCCCATGAAGTGAACGGAGTTGTCGTAACTTTGTCTTACTCTATGGCTCTGGGTGGGGGGGCCCCCAGTTAGAATATGATTATTTTGGGGGGGTCGCGTCCTGAAAAGGTTGAGACTCACTGCTCTATATAGCCTATAAAATATTAAACTACTCTTGTCTAAGAGTTGGGTGTGTGGGTGAGCTAATAAATAATTTGTAGTGAAAGTGAAAACATGTGTAATTTAACAATTGAGCGGACATCATCTCTTCTTTTAGTGTCTTAAGTTCTTCATTATTGGACACGGCTGTAAATAGGCGGGCATGTATCTAATAATCAAATGACTGGTGTCGTTGTAGGCCTACAAGTGTCACAATAAAAGGGTGCGGCGCGGATGCAATCCGCCAGCACACACATTAATGTAGGTATAGGCCCGGCAGTGAGTTTCTGCTTTCTCACAGTATAACTTCCTCTTTCTTCTCAAGTTTGCTGCTTCCTGTAAAAAGCTCACCTTCTGCAGAAAGCCATGTGACATTCTGTAAACTGTACTGTAGTAGTAGTAGTAGTAGTAGGTGGTCATCTATCATCATCTGTCCTGTAAAAAAGCTCACCTTCTAAATAAAACCATGTGATATATTACTGTAACTGCATTACTGTAGGTGTTTTTGTTTGTTTGTTCCCTATAGGCCTACATTTCTTTTTGTTATGATTATTTCAAAACATAAAAACAAAACAAAAAAAACATTCCCAAAAAGCTAAACTTTTCATGAATTAAAAACTTAAATTTAAAATTAAATTCCGTTTGTTTTTCTCGCTCTGTAATTTCATGATGAAATAAAAGAAACACTAAGAAATTCCAGAAATTTGAGTAGTGAGTAAGTGAAAATAGCCGATAGTGATCTAAACTCTAACAAGTCGTTACGAACCAACATCTTGTTATCGCCATTCGCCACATTTAGGCTAAGCTTGTTAAACTTCTGCTTTGAGGCTTTGACGTTAGAGCTTTTTTTTCCTAATGAGGAAATACTAGTAACTACAGGTATAAGTAGAGTACAGAGTAAAGGCGACACACGCAAAGACGACAACAGGTTCATGACTACAAGTACCGTATTTGGGTTCATAATATATATCTTCTTCCCAAAAGTACTTTCAAACTAGGAAGGGTATGGCCTGGTCAGCCTGCAATGACATGCATAAGATCTGGTCATCCCAGCTTAGTAAGATGTTAAAAGTAAAAATATTTAGGACGACCGTTGAGCCGATTCTACTTTATGGCTCCGAGACATGGACACTTTCAAAGAAACTAGAGAAACGGTTTGATGGCATTTACACCCGCCTTCTAATGAGAGCGCAAAATCTGTCTTGGAAGAGCCACCCATCGACTAATCTAATATACGGCAACCTTCCCCGTGTTTCTTCACTAGTATGGACTTGAGTGCTGTACTTAAGTAGGCTACAGATTCAGAGGATCTGTATTAGCAAGACAAATATTAAAAAAGAAACAAAAAAGAAAGATAGCCTGATGAAGGCTGCATAGGCCAAAACATTGCTGTTTCCCTATTAAAGTTGGTTCACTGCATTTGAAGACAGTGTGCAGGTGTTTGTTCTTTTTCATTGTCGGGCACCTTACCCTCTCCTACGCACCTGTCGGTGTGCAAAAGCCTTGCTTTTTATTACTTTAACCGAGTAAAAAGTACTTTTTTCGGAGTACTTTTAGGTCGGCTGTTTTTCTTTAAGGGTCGCAACGTCTGCCTTTCAGACATATGATGACGTCAGCTTCATTTGTTTGAGTGGGTGACAATATTATCACACGAAAAGATGAAATTACCTACCTAAGTTCCATCTTGGAGGCAAATCTTTCCGGTGATAAAATGGCCACCAACAAAGATCATGATTCCTATACAGGAGCCCTCGTACAAGGTTTCTTCGACTATGCATGCACCTCCTGGTACCACAGCACCTCTAAGGCCCTTAAAACAAGGCTCCAGACTTCCCAAAACAAACTGGTCAGGCTACTAATTGGCCTCACTCACTGAACCCACCTCACCCCTGCCCACTTTGATAGGCTGGAATGGCTTTAGGGTTGATGACAGAGTACAGCATCTTGCAATGGGTCTGGTCCACAAGATTCGATACAGCACCAAGATACCCATGTGTCTAAATACTTCCTAAATGTCAACGAATTCCACACCCTTAACACCAGAGGGAGTAAAACAAACAATGTGCAATGCAACATGCAAATCCTTTGATTCCTTCAAATGTGCTCTCAAAGGGCACCTACAGACGGCTGCAATTCGAAACTGGCCCCCGTAAAATCTGATTCCCCTACCTACCCCTTTTTCACTGTATATGTTTTTTTTCCCTTTTTACCTCCTCTATGCTGATTTCCTGTTTTTGGCTATATAGAAGTGTATACACATGGTGGACCCTATTGTAAACAAGTGTAATGCTTTATGGTGTCGTCCACAGTTAACAGTTTTGTATTGAGTTGTGTTCGAAATGTACTGTAATTCTCCAATCTGTTAATAAATCTTTCAATCAATCAATCAATCAATCAGTCTTATTAATCCCCCCCACAAAAATAAATAAATAATAACAGGCGCCCCTGAAAATCAGCAATTCGTTGATGTGGAAAAATAAGAAATGTACATTTATTTGACTTGTACTTTAAGCAGTTTAAAACTTGACTGAGCAGTGGAGATGTAAAGCGTACACAGTAATGTGTAGGTACTCTTACTCAAAGTACTGGGGTCGAGTAGGCTACTCTACTCTCTGTATAGGCTATGCATGCATGACATGACAGAGCCATGCAAGGCCCTTGATGAAGCAGGATGTGGATGACATGGTTGGTTGGCAGGTGCGTTTGTTGCCAACAGAACTGATGTTAACATCAAGTCAGTCACTGTAGCGATGCAGCGAGTGTAGCCTATAGGCCTAAGTATTTTGTATTATAGGTGATGATGAAAACCCATTCACTGAAATTAATACAATGTTGTTAAAAAACTAAAAAAAAACTATATTAAACAGTTCAGAACTTCCCTATAGTGGGCCTGTAAGTAGTTAGAAGTCGAACCGGTGCTATTCTACAACATACGACCGAAGTTCTGCGAGTAAAGAATCCAACTATATAACAACATCATATACTGTACATACATCGCACTATAATTACGTTTTCTGCGATTCCATCAGACTTAATAGCTATACTACTGCAGGGCAGGGCAGTAGAATCCGTTATGTGTGCAGACAGACAGACAGACAGACAGACAGACAGACGTACAGTATAGGCTATACTCACATCATCTCCCATGATGATAACACTGGGCCGATACAGAATCCGTTATGTGTGACTGCAGACAGACCAAGACACTCCCGTCACTGATCTCTCCAATTGATGGTCGTCGCACCTCGTCGATACATGTCCAACAATAACATGACACGTAAAGACACAAATTAGGAACTGCGTGTGTTGCGTTTTGACGTGAATAGCGTATAGCTGTCTCTTTTCCTCTTCTGCTTTGAGTCTGAGAGAGAGAGAGACGAAAAAAAAGTTCGAAGAAAAAAAAAGTTTGGTTTCCGGGTAAGTCCCCAAATGTCTTAGACACACTTGAATGAGTTCCCTCGCTTGCTCGCTCTCTCTCTCTCTCTCTCTCTCTCTCTCTCTCTCTCTCTTCTCTCTCTGTGTGTGTGTGTGTGTGTGTGTGTGTGTGTGTGTGTGTGTGTGTGTGTGTGTGTGTGTTAAATTTAATTGCAAGTGATTATTATTATTATTATTATTATTATTATTATTATTATTTTAAGATGACATAATTCAGTCCATAACACCAAATGCATCAGGAAAAACTGACAGAAAACGTTTACCCTGCCCTGCAGTGAAGCGCCACCCACAGGGGATTCTTATGAACTGCACTTGCATGAGTCCTCTGTGTGTTTGATTATTGATTGAAAATGACGTTGTTTTTTATTGTTCTATACTCTATAGTATAATTTCAATCATTTCAATATTAATATTTTCAAATAGCCTATCCTATAAATAAATAAATGGATGCAACATGGTGATGTTGATGACCCCTGACCTCTCTAGCCCAATGGTTCCCAACCTTTTCATGCGTCAAGGACCCCCAAATTAATTAGTCTGCGGACCCCCATTAGAAAAGATATGCCAAGGACCCCCATAAAAGAAGATTTTTACGGCTCTAGACTAGCAGTGATTTTCAACCATTTTCATTTCAAGGGCCCCCGGTTTGACCTGAATTAGGCTACGGTCCCCCATTTAATGGCATTTCTATCTCTGGGACCCCCAATTTATATTGTAAAATCAAAGTTAATTTAACTCTGAGCGTTTACAAATGGAGGACCTGTCATAGTTACAGTCGCATAAGGGTACATTTGGTTCCTAACTATTATTTAGCTGGGGACCCCCTGCAACTCCCTCAAGGACTCCTAGGGGTCCCCGGACGCCACTTTGGGAATCACTGCTCTAGCCTAAAGTAGAAATCCACAGCCTGGGGTGTTTGGACCTTAGACATGTTACCTGAGTGTCAATATCTGATCTAATCAATCGACAGGCTGATGATTGACTAGATACATGTCATGTGCCAGAACTCGTGTTTCCTCGTGTATCTGACGATACACAAGTCACGTGATTAATCAGCAGAGGTTGACACACCCATGAAGTTTAGTTTAGTTTATAGTTTAGTTTATTTCGATGCTCATCAACAGAATTACAAAACCATTTCTTTCATGGTTAGTAAACTGCAGGTTGAATTGTTTTTTGGTGATAAAGTGACCACCGAAAAGAACAACTTGACGTCACGCCGTACCGCGGTGGTAATTAACTAAAGGCCTATTCATAGTCTGGATTTTTGGTGGTGAGGTGACCACCACTCCGGTGGTGAGCTGACCACCGGAGCTGAAATAACATTGAGCGGTGGTGAGTAAAAACAGAGAGAAGGGCTGGAGCGGTGGCGGTGGTTTGCTCTTCACCACGGCTTGTGACGTCATGTTGTAGTTCGGTGGTCACCTCACCACCGAAAATCCAGACTATGTATGAGCCTTAAGTGACCACCGTTTCGGCACCCGGTGGTCACCTTATCACCTACAACTGGAGATCTAAATGTCATAGGTCTTTTGACGAATGAGTGTGAGCTTCAATCAGATCCTAAGGGATTCTCACGGCCCTCTACCATGTTGCCGAATTTGTGAAGAATCATATAGCACAGAATAGCCCTAGAATGGCTCTGTTGTTACATACAGTACATTGCAAAGTATTTCACATACTGAGCCATAGAACACCCAGGTTAATTTCTGTTCGGGTTCAAAACTGTTAAAATGGCAGAATTCTCACGAAAACAGAAAGGGTCTATACTAGGGACGTCGTTGGACATTTGGTTTCCCTATTATATTGTCTGTCTGTCTGATTTCCAAATCACACACATCGACCAAGATGTGTGTGATTTGGAAATTCAGTAACGCTTGAATAAGTGGTCTTTTGACCCTTTGCTACAACCTCTGTCCAATTTTCTCTCTTAACTCTCTTGAAAAGTAATTTGAAATTTTCTATAACTATAATTGAATAGTCCCTGCAAGGGAATTTATGTCTTTATAAACGATTGTAAAACATAGATTGGTTACGTAACCAACAACATCCAATTAGCTACAACAAACGTTATATGCAAAGCTCGGGCAATCACAGCGGAAGTTAGGTAGGTTATTCCGGAAAATAAAGTGTGACAATAACTATAGTCTGGTTACCCTTTGGGCAACCACACTAATAAACAAATGTCATGTCAGATTGACAAATGTCGTAATGTCCTACTCCCAAAGTAAGAGTGGAAAATAAAGTAAAAGTTTAAAAACGGTGAGTACATTTGGTAGCTCATGCAACAAAATGGCCAAGAAGCTCAAGGAGAATCACTCTATAATTTGATAAGGGCCTGAAAAGGTTGTCCTAACGCAAACATTAAAAGCCATTGATAATCCATGGCCATTTTTACGTCATAGTGTAAACAAACATTTAATGCTGGACATGGGATGTGAAGATGTTCAATGATGTACAATGATAAGAGCGCCCCTCACTTCACAAGGGTGTGATTTTTGTTATACCACACAGTTCTTGTGGAATAGAAGAAAATCTGGCAATCTAAATGGATCGCTGGCCTCCAGTCAGCATTTAATTGTGTATAATTGTCTGCAGTCAAATACTTAATTCTGGATTCTTTGGTGTATAAAAACAAGTATCCCTGGATGACTGGAGTCAGGTGTGAAGATTGCTTTGGTGACAATGGTGACTTAAAGAAAGAAAGGTACAGCTGCTTTCTTTGTCTTTGAAGGAATCTGTAAACTCAACTCAACTCAATTCAACCCCGACTGCAGACACAGCTTTCCCACTACTATTTCAACTTTTATCTATGGCAGCTAGCAGTCAGAAGTAGACACACAGAATATCAACCAGAGCCTCTGAATGCGTCCGTGGTTGCCATGGAGGTCCCCCCGGCAACCTCTGTGAGGCGTAGCCCCTCGAGAGCCAACAGATTTCAGCCACCTTGAAGAGAGCCCCGCTCAAAAGCCCTTCTGTTTCTTGTTAGTAGGCTGACCCAGGCTGTGTCTAAACAGTGTTAGTAGGCTGACCCAGGCTGTGTCTAAACAGTGTTAGTAGGCTGACCCAGGCTGTGTCTAAACAGTGTTAGTAGGCTGACCCAGGCTGTCTAAACAGTGTTAGTAGGCTGACCCAGGCTGTGTCTAAACAGTGTTAGTAGGCTTACCCAGTCTAAACAGTGTTAGTAGGCTTACCCAGTCTAAACAGTGTTAGTAGGCTGACCCAGGCTGTGTCTAAACAGTGTTAGTAGGCTGACCCAGGCTGTCTAAACAGTGTTAGTAGGCTTACCCAGTCTAAACAGTGTTAGTAGGCTGACCCAGGCTGTGTCTAAACAGTGTTAGTAGGCTGACCCAGGCTGTGTCTAAACAGTGTTAGTAGGCTGACCCAGGCTGTCTAAACAGTGTTAGTAGGCTTACCCAGTCTAAACAGTGTTAGACCTACAAAGTACAAAGTAACTATTCAAGCTGTAATTAGCAATATTATGTCAAAATTGTCTTTGAATGCAGATTGCGGCCCCTAGATGTGTCACAGAGACTATTTTTTTTGTATGCCTGGTTTGCCTGGTGGGTGGTCATGGGTGGTGATCCACCTGAACTGAAGCCGCACCCACAGCTGTAGTTGTATGATTTTGGGTTAGGGGAGGGGCTGATATTGTGATGTCACTATATTACTGTTTATTTCATTGGCCCGTTTGACTGTCAAGGGTTCAGCCTCCAGGAAGAAACCCTGAATACAAAGTAAATACACCATTGCACATAAAAACGACTCCAGGGTGTACTTCCTGTCACCTCATAGACACATGAAAAACTGGAAAAATTGGGACACTTATAGTGCCTAACGCCATTACAGCGCTGTTTGGCATTTCTCAACTCCCACTGTCTAGAGCCCATGCAGACCTTAATAGCCTTTGTAACACTACTGGCAAGACGCCTAATTCTTATGAGATGGAAATCACCCACCCCGCCCTCCCATACACAGTGGCTGAGAGATGTCCGTGTGGGGAATGAAGCATTACCCCAGGTGAAGGAGTTTAAGTTTCTCAGGGTCTTGTACACAAGTGAGGGGAGGACGGAGAAGGAGATCAGCCGGGGAATTGGAGTGACAGGGGCGGTAGGCTAATGGCTGCAGTCGCTGTACCGCACTGTTGTGACGAAAAGAGAAGGCAAAGCTCTCTGTCTACCGAGCAATCTTTGTTCCTATACTCTCACCTATGGTCATGAAGTGTGGGTCATGACTGAAAGTATAAGGTCGTGAATTCAAGTGGCCGAATAAAAGCGGCCGTCCAAGAAAATGTTTTCTTCGATGGGTGACTGGCCTTCTCCCTTAGAGATAAGGTGAGAAGTTCAGTCACACGAGAGACTCGGAGTAGAGTCGCTGCTTCTTCCCCTGGAAAGGAGCCAGCTTAGGTGGTTCGGGCATCTGGTTAGGATGCCTCTCGGGCGTCTCCCTAGGGAGGTCCTCGAGGCACGTCCCACTGGGAGGAGACCCCGGGGCAGATCAAGGCACAGTTGCAGGAAACACATCGACTCACTGGCCTTGGAATGTCTGGGGATCCCCCAGGAGGAAGTCAGTAATGTTGCTCTGGAGAGGGACGTCTGGAGCTCTTTGTGGAGCTGTTGCCCGCACGACCAGCTGACTACGGATAATCGGTTGAAGGTGGATGGATGGATGGATGGATAATTATGTTAATACTGTTGATAAACTACAGTGGTTTTCAACCAGTGGTCCGGGGACACCAGGTGGTCCCCAGCTAAATGATGGAGAGTTGGTAACCAAATGGACCCTTCATATACTTGCCCTGATGAAAACTTGTTTAGAGTCGGCCTCTTTTAACTTTTATAAATAAAGTATAATAAAATAAGTAAATCTATTTTTATCCACCCTCTCCTCATTTTTAACCTTTTGAGTATTCCTCAGATCGTCGCCTTGTCTAAAGGACCCTTATATATGTTTAACTCTTGAGAGTGTAAAATGACTATAATACCGGTCCATTTGGTTTCATTGTATTCTCTCAGAGTTAATTAATGTTAAACATCTGCATTACTTAATTTACAATTAAAAAGTGTTGAAAATCACTGCTCTGCTCTACTCTACTGTTGTTGTAGTTTTGGACACAAGGTGGCAGCATAGTGTCAATACAACATGTTGTTCAAAAGTGTCTCCTTTCAGAGTGACTGGCAATAATGTTGATAGCCTACTTTTAGCAGTGGTGGTACTCAAATGTTTTACTTAAGTAAAAGTATCAATACTGCAATTTAGAACTACTCTGTTACAAGTATAAAGTCCGGAATTCAAAATGTACAAAAGTATTGGCATAAGTATTGGCATGAAAATGTACTTAAAGTAGTAAAAGTACTCTGAAAGTATTATAACACTTTGCATGTTCTCCCCGTGTCCCCTAGGGTAGATACCCTCACAAAAACATGCAGTAATCCTGGTCTCTAAAACTACCTCCCCCTGGCCAGCCGGGGCGCCTGATGGCGGGGGAAGGAACTGGTCGGAATAACGTGTCCCTTCCACGCGCTACGTCCGGCCGGGGAAATTCCCATCTGTCAGGTGAAAAGAAGCAGCTTGGACTCCTCATGCATAGAAGGAGGCATGAGGTCAGTCCGCTGCCCCCCCAGGTTGGCAGAGGAAGTGTAGCGCCCAGGATTACATTAGATAATTGGCACAGGGTGAAAAGAAAAACTGGGTTACAAAATCGTGGGATAAAAAAAAAAATAAAAAAAAAGAAAGTATTATAACACTAATTTAACTCTTGCCTAAACTGAAAACAAATGGACCCATCAGGGTCCAGTTGTTTGGTCTCAAGAGGTTTTATGCTCGCAAGAGTTAACAGTTAAAGATCCAATAAGTGTCCATTTTGTTACCAACTCCATCATTTAGCTGGAGACCACCTGGAACTCCCCCAAGGACCACTGGTGGTCGCCGGACCACTGGTTGAAAACCACTGTGCTACAAAATATTTTCAAATATTTTCAAATATGGGGTCCGCTGTGGCCAAATTCTATTTTGGGGGTATAACTTGACATGGAAAAAAATGGAAAAGAATCGCTGCAAACAGCGATAAGGCAGGACCAAGCAGGAAGGCAATAAGCAATAAGAATAATGCACAAGCTATCCGGATACAATCACTTGTTATATTACTTACTGCCCTTTATGCCGGCTGGCATGTAGGGCAGCAACAAAGGATCTCCACTTCAGTCTGTCCTAGGCCAGCGTCTTTATAGATCCACAGTGTGTACATGTGTAACACCTGGGATTTTAACCACTAGACTGAAGGGATATCAGTCTTATAAGGCTCTGAGCCACTCAAGAAACCTGATCCGGGTCACGGCACCTATGTAACGCCCGGGATTCGAACTCAGGCCTCCTGCTAGAAAGACCAACATCTTAACCACTAGACCAAAGGGATATCCCTCTGGACCTGGGGAGATATTAGACTTTTGAGGCCATCAGGCAGAGGCTCTGAGCCACTGCTACACTGACACAACATGCTCATAAAACACGTCACATCACAGATCAGCTTTGTTACTTTGTAACCATTTTTGTATTAACAATAAAATCTGCATGAACGATTAGCCTACTAAAGCTATCAAATGCTGTAATTGCAGTGGGGTATAATAAACTAACACCACACCTACCATCAGTTCCCAGGACTTCTAGCAAACTTTCAGCACCAAACCAAGCGTCATACACTAAGTTGACAGATTTGAACCCATGACCTTGTTTGACAATGACATGACAATTATGTTTGTCCTGGTCCATTATTCATTACTACAGTGTGTTCGCTGTTCATGTTTTTTAAGGCTGGTTTCAGTGCTATTTGGCATGACCCTCTGCCATACTGTAAAGTTGCAAAAGCATATGACACTGCATGTATGTGTGAGCCGGTGGAATTTTAGATGTGTTTTGGTTTATTGTATTTGCTGTGTTTTATTATATATTTTGTTAAGTGAGATTATTGTCGAGTGATTTTACTTTATTGTTTGCTTATATTTATTTCTGTTTGAGTTGCATGATTTTGTATAACCTTTTATTTTTTCCACTGACTGCCACTAACCTACACAACTAATCAAGGCCCTGCAGCTTTAAGGACCTGCACCTGGGTTGGGTGTGGTCGACCAGGAGCCCTATATAACAGACTTGGAGTGTTTGGAGACAGAGAGAAACAGAGGAAGGAGAAGGTTGTGCCAGAAGGAAGGGTGAATGAAGGTGTGAAGGGCAGTGACCATGGCTGGGGGCCAAGATGCAGCCGGGGGCCAGTGGTAGCCATGACGTCGACACAAGGAGGGCTATAAGTGCCACGACCACGACCCCCGTGGGGGGCCAGTGGTAGCCATGTCCCTCGAATCTATAAGAGCCACGACCACGACCTCCAGAGTGTGCGGCCCTTGCCGTTGGGGGGCTGCCCTGATGTGGATGGAGAGAGAGACGACCCAGACGGACGAGGCTGGAGAGAGGGAGCGAGTGCTGCTTACGTGTCAGCGTAGGTGGCCGGTTCTGATGCCGGCCGCCGCTGTAAGTAACCTTCTGATGCAGTACTCGCTCACATACCTGTCTACCAGAGACGTTTGATAATAGAATATGTTGGAACCGTTGTACTGGCCTACCTGTGTATACGTGATTACAGTTTGTGAAGTGGAAGAGTGACAAGGATATTCCAGACTACTCTTCCAGAGAACCTCCCCTGCACCAATCCCTACCTCTGAGCAATTTGCACATGTTTTAATAAGGACATTTTAAGAGTTGTTTATTTTAGTGTAATAAAAGTATTTGTTTGTTCATTCAATCGGCCTCTGTTTTAAGTTTGCCTTTATATTTGAAGTTGTCCACGAACCTTGTTGCCTTGTTTTTATAGTCATATTATTTTATAGAGGACCAGACCTCTCACAAAGGTGGAGTAGTTGGCTACATTTTCTTAATTGAGTTTTTAAGCTAAGCACCTCTGCACTTTACAATAAATCACTATTTTATTGGTAAATTTATAAGTGTATAGTTTTTAGTGCTTGGTGTTTTTAGCTCGCGCCACAAATGTATTGGGGACAAAAGGGCACAAAACGGCAATGGCTCATAAAACCTTCGTTTTTTTCACTTAAAAAAACGTACTATACTTTCCCATGTCCGTATAGGTCCAAAGTTCACGTGTTGAACTTTTCGTGCATTTTGATCAAAGATCCTGGGAGGAGATGCATTTTAATTGATCTAGAGGTCAGAGGTCAAAAGTAAGAGCACACTACTTGTTTGGCATGAGGTTCATGAGCTATGCATGGTCAAAGTTTGCATTTTCAATTGAGTGCTATAGCGCCACCCTTTGGCCAATGGTTGTGGGCTTCGCATCCTCACCATTTGGTATGGCCCTCTACCATATCTCCAAATTTCGCGAAAACTGACTGCACGGTTCAGCCAGAACTGTGGAAGGAGGAGAAAAAAACAATAGACTAAAGTCCTTTCAGGACTGCTTGGTCCTTTAATAACTTTGAGAACCACACATGTTCGTTCACACCGGCTCTCCAGCCAGACATAAAAAGCCACGTGTGTGTGCACTGTGCAGAGCGTTTGTAGAAATAGCTGAGTTATTGCTCGTGACACCTACCCACCTGAGAACTTCAAACATCGCTCTGCCAGCAGTCTGCCAATATACGACGGGGCACGTCGGGGCATGTGCCAGGGCAGAGACCTGCCAAACAGTAGGCCTACGCAACTACTGGTCTTTGTAAGGTCGCTGTGCACACGCACGCACACACACACACACACACACACACACACACACACACGCACACACTCAAAATGTCACTGAAACATGATTAAGTGATGAGGCAGCTGTATGAATTGTATAGGAATTAATGACTATATGAAACAGACAAAGATCAAGTGCCATTAATAACATGCATAAACCACAAAGCATGCATACAGTATATATCATTTACAGTATTTAATGTTCTTGCAGGATAGTTTTGTTTTTTGCTTTATTTACATATAGGACAGTACGTGAGAGACAGGAAAGTGAGGGCAGAGGAAAGATCTCTGGCTATAGGATGAACATGGAGACGTGGGTTGGCACACTAACCTGCAGTCACCTACTGACTCACACACCCACTAACACTTGCAGTCACCCACCCACACTAACCACCCAAGAGAACAGAATAACCTGGTGAACCATGTGAAAAGAATAGATCAGTGATTCTCAATAACACAAATTCGCTCTGGACCACTAGGATATGTCAGTTAAATAATGACTGGCTTGATTTATCGGTAATTCACCTCAAATTTGGCTTTTTTTTTTCGCCCACATTTTTGCATTGTATATTCTGTCCGTACACAGACAAAATGTTATGTGTTGAACACAAGGCTTCTGTACTTTATACCTCACACTTTAAATGCTTAGTATGATGTATAAAGTACAGCAGCCTCGTGTTCATACAACAGAAATATTGGGTATTGTGTAAGACTTACATGATGTATCTTTCAGGACCTTTCACTGCTTCGTCTGAACCATTACTCTATGGCTCTGGTCTCAGCCACCGGAGTGTATTTTTTGACATTCCGTTTCTCTCCAAAGTTGAATGTTGCCACTACTGTTGGAGCAGCCATAAACTACAGGTTCATCCCGATGTTCTGGGCATCTTTGTAATGTTAGTGTTAGTAAAAAGCAGGTAAAAGAGTAACGTTTGAGCAGTCACTCTACCATTCAATGTAGTAGAAGGCCTGCCTGTTTCCACCGCAGATATGTCGTCTCCGCCTACAGAAAATACGTTAGCTGCGACCATGAAACCCGTTTCTGAACGTGTCTAGATCTTGACCCACAGACTTCAAATTTGACACACGCCTTCCACACCACCACAGGGAGTGCAGTGCCCGGCCTTGAGTCGGTCTGGCCCACGGTTGTCCAGAACCGCCACAAAAGGCCTCTGCCCAGGCTCTGTTATACCCTCTGTACAGGGCCACTGCCCTGGCTCCATAATTATACTGTATGGAGCTGGCCTGTTCTGACATTTATTTGGGCATGGTGACAAAGAACTCCATATATGGGCATAAAAGGGACACAGACATAATAACTGGGTGGGGATGCATTTCCAACTTGCATCGTTCGGCCGGGCACCGCTCTAGTTTATTTAATGTGTGGAAAAAGTCAGCCCATAAGGGTTGCATTAAAACTCAATAAAAATGTGTATTCAGACTGCATGAGAGAGGCTGAAAGTGAAAGGTTGTGGCGGTGAAATATGTTATTTGTCTCTATAGCCTATATTTCCTTGTGCAGACCCAGAATTCACAATCATGATTTTGAGAAAACAGTTCCCAGCGGGGCCGTTATTTGACCGTTTGGCCATTGACCCTATATATCTGTCTTGCGTCAGACCACCCCCCCCCCCCCCCAAACAGTTATTATTTACTAAGTTTATTTAATTGCTGTCATCCACTCCACAGTGGGACAGGGGAGGGTGATCACGGGCACACTGGCATAAGAAGTTTTTTTTTCTTTCTTTTAAAATTAAATATTCCAAAAAGGTTTAGTCGGTTATCTTCAAATTACACCCTGAACATAATTGTGTATTCAAACGCTAACTCATGACTGGGGAGGGATTCTGGCAGACAGGCAGGTTATAGCTTTAATTTAATGATCATTACATCCTGATGTGAAATAACATATTTCTAAGGTTGTAATGTGTATCCTAAAGTATGGCCAATCAAAATCAGTTGGGAATATTTAATTTTGATGTGGTGTCATAATTATATATGGCACACTGTATCACACTTCATGTGAAAAAGGTTGCAGACCCCTGTTAGGGGACATTTAGGCCAGTGGTTATCAAACCTTTCTCCCTAAGCCCCTCCAAAATTATGTAGGCCTATATTATTAGCCCACAAAGGTTTTGTTTTTTACGTGCAGCTACATCAGTGAATCTCAAAAATGATCATTTCAAGGACCCCCAGTTTGACATGCATTAGGCCATCACGGACCCCCATTAGACACCACTTTGATACCCCTGGACCCCAATGGGCACTGTAGTGTCATCAGTGTTCATTTACTGTTGTAGTGTTGTACACTCTCTGGTCGAGTTAAAACATGCACATAAAGGGTCAATTTGGCTGCATGGAGACCCCAGGGCAACCCCCCAAGCCTCAATAATTAGGACCCCTGGCAGCGGTCCCCGGACCCCACTTTGAGAACCAGTGATTTTAGGCTACAATTAAGTAACAAAACATGCACATTTCCCATCATGGATGCATGGAGGATTGCTGGTTTGGTCTCTCACTACTCTGGACCCTAGACAGTGAAGAATCATTTCTTTGTTCAAATTGATGAAGCCAAATTCAGGTCACAGCGACCCCCGTCCCGTCTGCTGTCATCCCGTGTCACTGTAGCCTCGGAAATCTTTTTATTTGTGTTAATTTTGAATTGAATTGAATTGAATTGAATTGAATTGAATTGTATTGAATTGAATGGTTGGAGAGGCAAGAAGCAAGAACCGAACCCCCCCCCCGCCCCCACCACCACCACCATCATCATCATCACAGTGTGGCTTTGATCTGCGCTGCAGCCAGAGAGAGACTCACTCACTCACTAGTCCGTACCGTAGGCTACGTGGTGGTCCCACATGGTCTGTGGAGTGGAGTGTGTGGTGTGGATGTGGACTAGCGCTCCGTGGACTCCACCGCTCCGTGCAGAGCAGATCGAGGAACAAATCATGGATCATGTTTTCGAACTTTTTATCATGACATGAATTGCGTTCTATGCTGCCAGACAGACAGTCACAGACAGACAGACAGACAGACAGACAGACAGAGAGGATTCTAGCCTACTGTCTACTACATGGTGCGGCGATAAAGACAACAAAAACAGCATTCCAGTGAAGTGTTGAATTCGGATGTAATATAGCGGCTACTATAGGGCCTACCGACTTTAATTGAGATTTTATTTTTTATTTTAATTCAACACTTTTGGACAACTTTATTAGATTTTTTTGTAGGATAGCCTATTATTTCCTTAGCAATGGCAATCCGAATGCGCTTGTTCTGTGGCCATGTGTTGTTGTTGATGTTATTATCATCATCAGTGTGTCAGTCACTGTCTCACCCCCGCAGCGTCTATACGAACCACTGGGCCGTGCGCGTGACAGGAGGACACGGAGAGGCGGACAGACTGGCTGCTAAATATGGATATAATAACCTGGGACAGGTATGTTCTTAAAATAGAGTCACCGACTGATTCATTGATTCCAGTCATCCACAGCATATAGGCACTCAGATCATATCATAACAATTTGGATTCCATATAGAAGCCAATGCCAATGCCCAATGTAGCGTGTCTTCTGTGAAAGCATGCTGCGCACCGAAAATCTACAAGCTCAAGCTCACAACACGTCGCGCTGCAATGTGTTCTGAGCTTGTAGATCGGCTATTTTTGGTCATTAGTTAATTTAATATGAAAGTGTATTTGAAGTGACCAAACTAGTGTAGGCTTGCCTACAAGTTTATAGAAAAGCATCTTATATTCTTATATAAACATGAATGGTCTCAGAAATGTCATGATTTCCTCAGCTGGTCATCATTAGTCAGTGGCGTGCAGCCGTGCACAGACAGAGGGGCAGGTGCTCAAGTGAAAAAAGGCACGGTTGCCTTAATAGTGTAAGATTTATAGATTTGGGGGCATAAATAATATATTAGCAGCTTTTTTTTATTATCAAGAATTGATCAATGTCACCATGGTCCACATACTGTACAGTGTACACTGTAGTGTACACACATTATTTTATTTATTTTTTAAAGGGCACATTGCTGTCCAGAGGGCAAGGGCAGGTGGTGCTCTAGCACCGCCTACTACATTTTCAGTCATGATATTTTCTTTTTGCTTTATTCCATGTGCAATAAACTGGACAGGTAATTGTTCTTTAAATATTAAGTTATTATTATATACCAGAAAGACGCCTGAGGGCGAGAAGCGAGCTCGAGGTCACGTGTACGCATCCACCTGGGTGACAGCAGACTGCTGGGCGAGCGCTGGCGCTTTGGCATGGGGGGTAAGATCTTACTTTTCGGGTCTGTTACGTTTTCACCGGCTGCCAGGTGCGGCTGCACTATTAACTTTGGAGCAGGCCCGTCTAGAGTTTGAATTGACCAGGTATCAGTCAAAAGGGAGACATCGAAGAGGAAGGATGGATGGGGAAGGATCAACATATGGAATGTCAGAACAGGTCAGCTCCATATATGAGAGAGAGGCTATACATATAAACTGTTTTTGATGTGCAATTTGAAAATACCTTTCTCACAAAGTTATAAATTGCGGTTCCGTAGGCTAGTAATCATCATAGACTTACGACAGTCAGGTGTTCTAACTTAATTAGGACCTGTTGGAAAATTCTACAAATGTATATAGGCATGCAGTTACTTCTAGGCTAATACTTTGTCTCCTTGAGTTAACCAATGATCTTTAATATCCTACAACACAACTGCCAACCCATGGCTATCCAATTAACTTAATTAAGGCTACTGAATTGATTGCAATCCTCCTAGTTTCAGCAGTCAGACAGGCGTAGCCTCCCCTCTGAGTCTCATCTGACCCAGCCAGCCAGTGCATGTTGTTCATGCTTAGCTCTGGGAGTAGCTTAGGGTAGTTATACAACGTGTAGCCTACTGTATAGGCCAGTAATTCTCAAACATTTCAGATCAAGGACCCCAAATTGACACTTATCAGCCCCACGGACCCCCATTTGAAAATATTTTCCAGCCCCCATAAGAGAAGATGTTTATGGCTCTAGCAGTGATTCTCATCCATTTAAATTTCAAGGGAACCCAGTAAGACATACATTAGGCCAGTGGTTCTCAACCCGTGGGTTGCCTAGGCCCTAGGGGGTCGTGAGACATAGCCAAAGCATTTCCGGGGGTCCCCAACCAAAAACGTTGAGAACCCCTGCATTAGGCTATGGATCCCCATTTCATTACATTTCTATCTCTGGGACCCAGTAGTTTATTCAGTAAAAATCTGTGTTAATTTAACTCTTAGGGTGTACAAATGGTACACATTTGTACACAATGGTACACAGGTGTACAAATGGTACACATTTGTACACCTGTGGACCCCTGGAACTCCATCAAGGACAGGGGTCCTTGATGGAGTTCCAGGGGTCCCCGGGCCCCACTTTGAGAACCACTGTTGTAGGCTACTGCAGAGAACCACTGTTGTAGGCTACTGCAGAGAACCACTGTTGTAGGCTACTGCAGCCAAACCTAACATCTGGCCTTTTCTTTGAGAACCACGGTTGTAGGCTACTGCAGCCAAACCTAACATCTGGCCTTTTCTTTGAGAACCACGGTTGTAGGCTACTGCAGCAAAACCTAACATCTGGCCCACTTTGAAAACCACTGTTGTAGGCTACTGCAGCCAAACCTAACATCTGGCCTTTTCTTTGAGAACCACTGTTGTAGGCTACTGCAGCAAAACCTAACATCTGGCCCACTTTGAGAACCACTGTTGTAGGCTACTGCAGCAAAACCTAACATCTGGCCTTTTCTTCTCCATATTGGATGGCGTTATTCAAACAACATCGTTCAGAAATGTTCAGTGTGTGTGTATAGAAAACAGCTGTGGGCTGAGAGAGTGGGCAGATCGAGGGAACAAGAGTTATTTTTTTTACCTAAGTAAACCTAAGTAAAAGAAGGCTTGCTATATGTGGAAATACTCATACTTACCCGTTCTATATGAACAGGAAATGATGTACACACTCTACTGTACATCATCGTAATGCGATATAATGGATCACATTGACGGGGAGGGAATTGTTTACGGATGATGTTGGGAAATTGGGTTGAACTTGGCCACAAAATTAATGTTATTAATACTTATTATACAAGATAAATAGCCTAGTCATAGATAGATAGATATCTGTCATTGCATCTCTGTATGTATTTATCATTTTATTTTACCGACGGCATGGGGTGGTGGCAGTTTAAACGTTGCAAATAACTTTGGCATGGTAGGCGACCGTGTTGTTTCGAAATTGCGACGCTGCCTCTCTGCCACGCACCCCCCAGAAATGTTCCCCATGTGGCTCTGATCTAAGGGAACAAACATGTAAAAACAAAAATGGAGTGAATGATGATCAGGCATGTGTCTCATATGTGTTTGTATGTATGTGTGGTCACTGGTCACTGGTCAGATAGGAGGAAATGTGTCTCATGAGTGTGTGTGTGTGTGTGTGTGTGTGTGTGTGTGTGTGTGTGTGCGCGCGGTGTCTGTGGTCAGATAGGAGGCTTGGATGACCATTATCACTTCCACCACAGCAGGGTGGTGCGTCGAGCAGCTTTCTCCTTCAGAGGACTTCACAGCTTAATCCACATGGATCCCAAGGTGAGACCCATAGCCTACTCCATGTTCTTCATTCACAAGGTGAGACCCGTAGCCTATGTTCTTCATTCACATGGATCTTCATCAGGTCAGTATGTAATGTTCCATTAACCCATATTGGTATCTTACTCCCTCAGGCCGGGAACCCATATTTGGGTTCTGTACAGTATGTACAGTATTCAAAAATGTAATTTTTTTGATGCTGCTATATAAATATTTGAAGTTTTTCAGAAACCTTAGGTCAGGATTTAGAGGCGTTTTTAGAATCGGCCTTAGGCCTAAATGGGTTAATAAAGTTGTCGAATAATAAAATCCTTTGCCTGAAACTAAATTGGTATGTGTGGCTCTATACTCATATTCTTCTCATATTAGCTGTATTGTCCCAGCAGCACCCAGCGTTGATGTGCGTTTAATATGCAGTGAAACAGTCTTCTCAGAGCTATATGGCTTCTTTTAAGCCCAAACCACAGAAATGGATTGCCATGCAACTCCTTGGAACCAAACGGTTGCGAGTAGACGCATGTAGTTGGCAAGCAACCATTGAATTGAACCAATTTAATCACTTTGGGTCGACATGCGCCACACCATGCGCCACACCATGCGCCACACCATGCGCCGACGTGCAACAACAGGACATGTCACACCGCTGGGACGAACGCTAAAACTGCTTTGTTGCGTCTTGACCCATTTCTGTGGTTTGGGTTTTAGGTGGAGTGGTTAGGTTAGCTATGGCTTCTCCCCCAGGTGGAGTGTTCTTCTCACAGCTATGGTTTCTGTCTTTAAAGGTGCAGTGTTCTGACAGCTATGGTTTCTGTCTTTAAAGGTGGAGTGTTCTTCTCACAGCTATGGTTTCTGTCTTTAAAGGTGGAGTGTTCTGACAGCTATGGTTTCTGTCTTTAAAGGTGGAGTGGGCACAGCAGCAAGTAGTGAAGCGCAGAGTGAAGAGACTGACCAGCAGTGACCCCAACTTCATTCACTTCAATGACCCCAAATGGTCCAACATGTGGTATATTGTAAGTATAGCTAGTCTAATCTTATAACCAGTAAGATGCCTGAGTGCGAGAAGCCCAACGTGTCACGTTGTGACCTTGTAGATCAGCTATTTTTGTTGAAGAGATTGAAAAAGAACTCGAGTCACTCACTATACTATAGGATAGAGGGTCTAAGCCAGTGCTTTCAAACAGTGGTCCTTGAGGGGGTTCCAGGTGGTCCCCAGTTAAATGATGGAGAGTTGGTAACCAAATGGACCCTTATTAGATATTTAACTCTTGAGAGTGTAAAAATGAAACCAAATGAACCCTTACGGGCTCTCTCCTCCTCAGCGTTGTAGTGATAAGAACAGTTTATAAGAACTGTTCATCTCTCTCTCCTCCTCAGCATTGTAGTGATAAGAACTGTTCATAAGAACAGTTTATATGAACTGTTAATCTCTCTCTCCTCCTCAGCATTGTAGTGATAAGAACAGTTCATAAGAACTGTTCATCTCTCTCTGCTCCTCAGCATTGTAGTGATAAGAACGTCCGCTGTCGCTCAGAGATGAACATCCTGGCTGCCTGGCAGCGAGGCTACACGGGACGGAACGTTGTGGTCACCTTCCTGGACGACGGCATTGAGACCAACCACCCGGACCTAGCCCAGAACTATGTAAATATGTGTGCGTGCGTGTGTGCGTGCGTCCGTCGTCCGTCCGTCGTCTGTCCGTCCTAATCTCCGGCACCGTTAATCCGGTCTGTGCCAACTTTTGCACACACTCTCTGGATGCCAATGATGAACCTCTGCCCCAAATTTTCCAGAACGGCCTGTTATAGCACAACCAGATGGACCCCCATCTGAATATATGTTGTTCCAGGGACCCCCCCAAGAAGCAAAGATTTGAGTTAAAAACGTTTTGCGCCAAGATTTGCGCCACATTTTCTTTGCAGATCTACAAGCTCGAGCTATGAGCTTGTAGATCTGCTATCACGAGCTATGAGCTTGTGATTCTTGATGACCGTTTCTATGTATTTGATGTATTACCATGTGTTGTTGTTAAGAGGTCTGCTAAATGCACACATTGTTTTTTCTCAAACCTCTCCCTCTCTCCTCTGTCGTCTGTCCAGGACCAGCTAGCGAGTTACGACGTCAACGGGAACGACCACGACCCCACGCCCCGTTACGACTCTAGCAACGAAAACAAGTAAGAGGGATGATATAACAATATCTTGTGCTATCGCAGTCTGTTCCCATTTAGACCTGAGGATGCATCTGTTTCGCCTTATAGCTTTTAATAAAGTATTCAATCAATCAAAAGAGCACACTTTGGTTTTCTATAACTTGCATGTTGGCAAGTGACCTTTAGAAACTAGCTCAACGTTTTTTGTAGCTTTTGTATCTTTTGCGGCAGTTATACACGCCGGCTGTATCTTTGTAAATCTTCATGTCGCGGCAGGCTTCAGTTGAAAATGAATGGTAGACTGTATCTTTGTATCTGCCCGCGTCAACGCAGCATAAGGCTTGTATAATGTTTACATGCACAAAATGTCTCGTAATTGATTCATACAGTGGTTGGAACATGGGTCCTGTGTCCCTGGAGATTGTGTCAGGAAATGGAAGGGGCCTGTTTCCTCTGGGCCATTGATTGATGGTGGAAGCTGCCATAGCAGCATATCAGATTATTTGATCCTTTGAGTTGACGGTACGGTAGTGCTGAGCATGGGGGTGAAATCAGCCCTCAGCGGCTTCTTCTACATGCTAGAGCATATATACTCTATATAGTGGCCCTCTGGAGTGAGTGTGGAAATATAGAGGCCTTCTGGAGTGAGTGTGGAAATATAGTGGCCCTCTGGAGTGAGTGTGGAAATATAGTGGCCCTCTGGAGTGAGTGTGGAACTATAGTGGCCCTCTGCAGTGAGTGTGGAAATATAGTGGCCCTCTGGAGTGAGTGTAGAACTATAGTGGCCCTCTGGAGTGAGTGTGGAAATATAGTGGCCCTCTGGAGTGAGTGTGGAAATATAGTGGCCCTCTGGAGTGAGTGTGGAAATATAGTGGCCCTCTGGAGTGAGTGTGGAAATATAGTGGCCCTCTGAAGTGAGTGTGGAAATATAGTGGCCCTCTGGAGTGAGTGTGGAAATATAGTGGCCCTCTGGAGCGAGTGTGGAAATATAGTGGCCCTCTGAAGCGAGTGTGGAAATATAGTGGCCCTCTGCAGTGAGTGTGGAAATATAGTGGCCCTCTGGAGTGAGTGTGGACATATACTGTAGTGGCCCTCTGGAGTGAGTGTGGAACTATAGTGGCCCTCTGCAGTGAGTGTGGAAATATATTGGCCCTCTGGAGTGAGTGTAGAACTATAGTGGCCCTCTGGAGTGAGTGTGGAACTATAGTGGCCTTCTGGAGTGAGTGTGGAACTATAGTGGCCCTCTGCAGTGAGTGTGGAAATATATTGGCCCTCTGGAGTGAGTGTAGAACTATAGTGGCCCTCTGGAGTGAGTGTGGAACTATAGTGGCCCTCTCCATTGTCAAAGTTGCCCATCCCCTGGTCCAGATGGTCTTGTCGCTCCTTCTCCATAGTCTGGCTGTCGTGCACAACTTCTGCCACGGTAATGACAGTGGCTGTCAATGACATAAATATAAACCTTAATGACATACGATGTCTTTCATGCTGACTGTATGTCAGAAGAACATTAAGCTGCACTGCAGTGCATCTATCTATCTATGGGTCGGAGACCTACGGGCACGGTAATGACCACTATCAGTCTCGCAGAGGACTTTGAAAATGTAATGATGGTAAAATGTCACCAATCCCCCACAGGCAAAATTATTATTTTTGACCCATTCCACGTTGTCGAGTGTATCTGTGATGTAAACATATATGAGTCAGCCGGTTAACACTAGCATGACTGAAGCAAGGCCAGATACCACACAAGCTGACTTATAGGACCACTTCACCACTTTTCAACCTACGTTCATGTAACTGGTCCTCACTAATGTTCATGATAAAATACCACACATTTCTTTCTACTCGGTCTGTGTCTCATATGTGGGTACTTCAGAAACCCGTCCACCAGTGACATCATCGATGGGGAATCCAAGCTAATAGAAAGTGCAGGCTTTCTATTTCTGAAAAGTTGCAATGCGATAAAGGAAGCCATCGTTCTCACGATAATACAAACACTGGTGGACGGGTTTGTGAACTGCCAACAGCCCTCCTATGAGACACAGACGAGGAGAAAAAGTAGAAAAGTGTTGAAGTGGTCCTTTAAGGTCAAAAATACAATTTTATCCTACAATGTTATTGGCTACTGTGTCTCCAGAGGCTTTGACACCTTCAACCCCCCAGCGGGGTAGAGCCATTGTCTTGAACAATGGGATGTCTGGAGCAGTGTCGTGCACAGATAGACACTAGGGGGTGCTAGAGCACCTTTCCCTCTGGACAGCAATCAGCCCTTTTGAAAAAAAAAGAAAAAAATTAATTAAAAATTAAATAAAATCCTTTTTTGGTACAGTGTACAGTATGTGCACCATGGTGACATTGATCAATTCTTGATTAAAAAAAAGCTTCTAATATATTATGTATGCCCCAAAATCTATAAATCTCACACTAAGGCAACCGGCCGGTTCCACGCGCTGCACAAGGTGCCCTTTTTTCACTTAGAGTGGCCGGTAGAGAGAGGCTGGATGGATGATTAACGCGAGGTTCCCGGTTCGATCCCAGGCTCCCCCAGAGTTGGTGTCCTTGAGCAAGACACTGAACCCCTAATTTCTCCTGATGTGCAGGTTGGTGCTTTGCATGGTTTCCTCCGGTGTGTGAATGTGTGTGTGAATGGGTGAATGTAATGCACAATCTATGTAAAGGTGTGTGAATGTGTGTGTGAATGGGTGAATGTAATGCACAATCTATGTAAAGGTGTGTGAATGTGTGTGTGAATGGGTGAATGTAATGCACAATCTATGTAAAGGTGTGTGTGTGTGTGTGTGTGTGTGTGTGTGTGTGTGTGTGTGTGTGTGTGTGTGTGTGCGTGTGTGTGTGTGTGTGTGTGTGTGTGTGTGTGTGTGTGTGTGTATGGGTGAATGTAATGAACAATCTATGTAAAGGTGTATGAATGTGTGTGTGAATGGGTGAATGTAATGCACAATCCATGTAAAGGTGTGTGAGTGTGTGTGTGTGTGTGTGTGTGTGTGTGTGTGTGTGTGTGTATGGGTGAATGTAATGGGCAATCTATGTAAAGGTGTATGAATGTGTGTGTGAATGTAATGCACAATCTATGTAAAGGTGTGTGAATGTGTGTGTGAATGGGTGAATGTAATGCACAATCTATGTAAAGGTGTGTGAATGTGTGTGTGAATGGGTGAATGTAATGCACAATCTATGTAAAGGTGTGTGAATGTGTGTGTGTGTGTGTGTGTGTGTGTGTGTGTGTATGGGTGAATGTAATGAACAATCTATGTAAAGGTGTATGAATGTGTGTGTGAATGGGTGAATGTAATGCACAATCCATGTAAAGGTGTGTGAATGTGTGTGTGTGTGTGTGTGTGTGTGTGTGTGTGTGTGTGTGTGTGTGTGTGTGTGTGTGTGTGTGTGTGTGTGTGTGTGTGTGTGTGTGTGTGTGTGTGTGTGTGTGTGTGTGTGGGTGAATGTAATGAACAATCTATGTAAAGGTGTATGAATGTGTGTGTGAATGGGTGAATGTAATGCACAATCCATGTAAAGGTGTGTGTGTGTGTGTGTGTGTGTGTGTGTGTGTGTGTGTGTGTATGGGTGAATGTAATGAACAATCTATGTAAAGGTGTATGAATGTGTGTGTGAATGGGTGAATGCACAATCCATGTAAAGCGCTTTGGATAAAAGCACTATATAAATGCACCATTTACTATTTACTTGCTTTCTAACAACCTTCAAATGCAGAGTACTTCT
Organism: Protomyctophum bolini; assembly: GCF_963924005.1. Lineage (NCBI taxonomy): Eukaryota > Metazoa > Chordata > Actinopteri > Myctophiformes > Myctophidae > Protomyctophum > Protomyctophum bolini. The sequence continues at coordinate 30,413,273 of NC_137862.1, read as the reverse complement.
ATTCCCCACGTGAGAGAGTTGCATTGTCAAACACATAAATGCAACAAAAAAAAATAATAAAAATAGCTGTTGATTAATCCGACCCCCCCCCACCCTCTCGCTCTCTCTCTCTCTGAGCTCGACTAAGCGCTGCAGATAACTGAGTCCTCAGTGCTGGGGCATAGCCGTCATTTTCAAGCAAAGAGAAAAAAAATCAATTAAAAAGGAGAAAGGCTTTACTTGTTTGTGGCACTTTGCCGACGGGCGTTCAGGCGGATGAGCTTATATACACGGTGATGAGTTTATACACGGAGCACCTGCTGGCTTGGCCCGGGGTGGGATTACAGCTAGGAATGTCCCGATGGCCCGGGGTGGGATTACAGGATGTCCCGATGGCCCGGGTGGGATTACAGGATGTCCCCATCACGGTTTTTTGTTGTTTTTGAGTATATGCCCATACCAATTCTTCCCGATTCGACATTTATGTTTTTATGTCGTATCACAATAGTGCAATATCCAAAATCACAGATAATATCCAGTCTTAATATCAAGATATGGATAATATTCATACTAGGGGATGTGCCAATCAAGTATATATATTTTTTTTGGCTGGAGGACCCCCGGAAATGGTTTGGCCATATCTCACAACCCCCGCCCCGCCGTCACCTGCGTCTGCATGCACTCTGCAGCTGGCCATGCTGCTCTTTGTGTTGTCTGCACCATTATAACAACCTTTCAAGTGGCCGTTAAAAATAAGACCTGCACTTCTTCACACCAGTGGTGAGTGGTAATGCATTTTAATGTTATGTACCCATTTTAATGAAAGCATAATCTGCAGTTATCTTCTCAGGTGTTGGAGAGAGAGAGAGAGAGAGAGAGAGAGAGGATTCCCCTGTGAACTAAGGATAGCCTATTCGGCCTAGGTGTTGGGATTACATAATTTTCCCCATGTGACACACAGCGGTCAATCAGTGAAATGAGCTTTTTCCACCAGAACCTGCACCTTACAAGGTTTCACTATCACCACAACCTGCACCTTACAAGGTCGCTGCAGTGTAGATGAGGTGTTAGACCGCGACGGAGGCTTGAGAAGGCGCCCCGCCTTCTCAAGCCAACTTGAACCACGAGAGACACCACAGAGCGAGCTAAAGCGCGCGAGTTGCCGTGTCGAACGTTGTGAAGTTCGCTTGAGCCAACTCAGCCCAGTTGGAGTTGCGTCCCGGTATGGACAGTATCGTAAATAATGTGGCTACTGGCCAATAATCGATACCGATTACTTGCATTTCAAAATGATACGATAAAAAGTCAGACGATACGATATGTTGATTTTCCATTTCGATATACTTCAATTCTTGAAATTAAAATCGTTTTTTTTCCGATGCAGTTACTATATCGTTACACCCCACAGACAGACAGACAGACAGACAGACAGACAGATAATTTGATCCATTCTTTTGTCTCTCCCCCCTAGGCACGGGACCCGCTGTGCAGGGGAAGTCGCAGCTGTGGCCAATAACTCCCATTGCATTGTGGGAGTTGCCTACAACGCAAGAATTGGAGGTGGAGTTCTTAGTTTTTTTCCTCCTCTCAACTTTTCTTGTGTGCGTGCGTGTGTGTGTGTGTGTGTCTCTTCTTAGCCAGTGTTATTCTGTGCGTGCGTGTGTGCGTGCGTGTGTGCGTGCGTGCGTGCGTGCGTGCATGTGCTGACCAGCCAACCAGTGCACACTGAATGCGTTTGCAGGACATTAATCCCCCATGGCTTTTGCAATGTTAAAATGTCAAGAAGGGCTTTTAATCAAAAGACAGAATCTCAGCTCTGCCTCTTCTTATTTGGAGTTCTCTCTCCGTCTGCAGGCGGGCTCCAAACCTCTGCCATTTCTGACTTTCTGTGTGCATTTCTTCCAACGCTCGTAAACACTCGATTTGCCTTTATCTCCTCTTGGCTGATTGCCATGGCTTAGACCCCAAAGTCTGCTAACGCCACGAGGGGGAAAGGTGAAGAGTTCTTGAAGTTTTCCTAATGAGAAAAGTGTTACTTTGTGGAAGAATAGCTGATCTGTCGAAAAAGGTGTTACTTTGTGAAAGTAACTGATTTCTCCCCTGCTGCCTATAGCCCTCCAGACACTCGTTCGCAATCGCTTTCTCACTCAGGCCCACAACTTGTGTCCTGCTGTCATCTCCAAATAAAAAAAGAGACTTCTTTCAATTACAATTGATTATTGATTACCAAAGGGCTTTGAGGTCCTGTAGCGGAGCAGTTTGTTTTTCTTCTATTTGCTTTGTAGTAGCAGGTGGCATGCGTTGTTGTTGTTGATGTTGTTTGTGTGTCCTCTGAGAGTCCTAGCAGGGATGCTGCTGTTGCTGCTGCTTGTTAACAGGCTGATGTGTTTGCATTCTAATTCATTGAGACCCGAGACCAGATTCCACTAAATGTCTCCTATGAAACCATGACTAAAACATTTCATGTTCATGGACCCCCAAAATGATATGTAAATGGCTGCAGATATTTTTTCCCATGAGAAGCAAAGATTTGAGTTAAAGATGTTTAGCTGGGAAAGAATATATATTCAATGATTTGCACCACCATTTTCCCATTTGCTATTTCACAAAAATAGCAGGTCGTAGCGCGGCACAGCTTTTTCAATTGATGAGTTTCTATGGGTTAAACTGGGTAAAAGCTATGAGGTGACACAGATGTGTTCCAGGTCCTAATGGTCTAATCTGGTTGGAGTCTGACTCACAGCGAGCAGTAAAATAACTGCTCTTTGAATGCTTTGTATCCTCATCAGGGACGTTCAACAAAGACACAGCATATCCACATTCATCCAGAAACTATTCCTATCACAATAACTTAAATTATTATATTTTTTCTTGCCTTTTCGCTTTGGATGTTCTCTTTAACATTCACCGCAGGAGTCTTTGGTGAAGAAACACATTAGGCGGGCTGGCAGGCTGACAGACTGACAGACTGACAGGCAGGCTGACAGACTGACAGACTGACAGACTGACAGGCAGGCAGGCAGGCAGGCAGGCAGGCAGGCAGGCAGGCAGGCAGGCAGGCAGGCGGGCGGGCGGGCGGGCGGGCGGGCGGGCGGGTGGGCGGGCAGGCAGGCGGACAGACGTACAGATGTACAGACGTACAGACGTACAGACAGACAGTACAGAATAACATTCACTCTGTTTTGAGTGACCAGAGTGACTGTTATTTGGTATGCTTTCTTTAACCTATTTAGGACTAAGACCAGATTCTACAAAATGTCAATGACAGTTTTCTTTTTTCTTTCTTTCTACTATGTGGTTTTCAAACTATTTCATGTCAATGACACCAGAAATTATCATTGTATATATCAAATTAAGACATGAGTTAAAAATGATTGCTCTGAAAGAATATAAAAGATTTACGCCACATTTTCAGGATTTTTCACACAAATAGCAGATCAAGTTTAAAATAATGCTTAAAACACCAAAAGGGTTTCCCGTCCTGAATGGCCTCTTGGCACATGGAGGGCTGTTTAGTGTCCTACCCTTTAGAACTACAACAGTCTGCAGTCCATTATTGTTGGGCCAAATGCTGTGACTTGGTAGCCTGTGTTCCAGTCTGATTCACTGCGTTCCGTGATTTGTTTTTGTCACTTCGCTACTCAGTCTGGGCCAGCCTCCTGTTTGACTCGTATTTATAGGAGGCCTTTCATCAGCTTCCATTGAAACGGGCCTCCACCCTCTAGGGGGCCTCAGGCCCCCCACCCTTGCTCAGAGGCCCTCTCTCTCTCTCGCCCTGTCTCTCTAGCTCACTTGTTCTCTCCCACGCTGTTAAGTTACACCTTCCTACATTTCCTGTTAAAATGTGCGGCATTGCGAGGTAAAGGGGAGACACTTTTTTGTGAAGGGACGACTGGATGAGGATAGGTGTTGTTGTTGCATAATTGTCGAGAGTAATTGAACAGACAAAACTATTTGTATCAAAAAGAGTTCAAATATGCCACAGACACTTTCAAACGATGCACAAGCAAGACGTGTATGGGGGCCTCATATTTGGTCTTGAATCAGGTCTCCAGTCCAGATCAAGCCCCCAGTAAGGATATCCAGCTGCCACTACCTACTGGTGAAATGTGGAATTGCAGCACTTTCATGGAGGTGGACGGATGTTCATGACGTCACGTGCGTAAGCCCGGACCTCAAATTTGAAGTCCGGGGCTAGGCTAGGCTATACTTCCGCCCGCTCGAGCCATTGAGTTATAATTATACTTCCGGCAGTCTTACGGGTGCTTCAAAACGCCACTGAGCAACTTCTATTGAAATTAATAGGGGGGGGGGGGGGGTCTCTATCCTTCGGTCTCTATCCTTTTATTACTCTATGGTCCAGATCCCTAAGGATCCGCCCCAGTATTTCATAACGTCACCTGTTGTTACGTAGCCACGTACGTCATCAGCCATGCAGCGCCACTCTTTTCTCACTGTTGAAAACATTTGCGCCAGTTCAGGACTCCAGAGTAGACCTACGGTAAGATGTAAGCATTCATTTGATTCCGTAGTCCACGGTCAGATTTGGTAGTACAAAAAAAATTTGACGGCTGTGTGGGGTGAGTTTAGTGAAATGTACAATTTACAAGTTTAGTGAAATGTACAATTTACAAGTTTAGTGAAATTTACAATTTACAAGTTTAGTGAAATTTACAATTTGCAGGGCAACAAAAACTTAGTTGGTCAGCCAGCCAGTCAGACAGACAGACAGACAGACAGACAGCCTTTCTTTAGGCTAAGTTTAGAGCTTAATGCTATTTTCTACTGTCGGAACAAGCTCCGTTTGAGGTGATCCTCGTCCTACATCACTGTCTCTCTCTCTATAATTAGCCTTGGGCACACATGACTCAGTCACCTAAACTGTGTGAAATGTGTTTGCTTTTCTCTGTTTTGGAACCCCAAAGAAATCAATTTTGAACGGAGCAACATATGAACTGGAGTTTGTTTGGGAATTAGTCCTAATAGAGAGGTCCGTTGATGTGCTGCCTGTTCAGAATTAGGGTTAACCCATTTTTGGCGGGAACCCCTTTTGGTGTGTTAAAGCATTATGTTATACTTTAGCTATTGAAAAATAGCAGATCTACAAGCTCATAGCTCATGAACATATAGGTCTGCTATTTTTGAAAAATCGTGAAAATGTGCCTCAAATCTTTGAATATACTATATTATTACAGAGTGAACATTTTTAACTCAAATCTTTGCTTCTGGGGAGGTCAATTACATATCGTTTTTGGGGTCCTTGACATGAAATATTGAGCACTACTGATACAGTATTTCAGAAGACAGATTTTGAATATTTCTTTAAAATGTCGACGTCAGGCCTAAATGGCTTAATAGAGAGGTCCGTTGATGTGCGAGCCTGTTCAGAATTAGCCCTAATAGAGACGTCTGTTGATCAGAGAGGTGTTCAAACATCAAATGGATGAAAGCTGCAGTGTAGCTCACAGCCCAAAATATACGTAAGCACAGTCACAGTCGCTCCACTTACACTAGACATCTTATTAGGGGACAAGCATGCCTCTATTGCATGATTGCATGCACGTGCAACACACGTGACACACGCATATGCACAGCACAGCACACACGTGCACGCACGCACGCACACACGCATGTGTGGTACCTTTATACCTCTAGGTAACCAATAGAATTCAGTGGTATATAGTTTTGACCTGTCTGTGATTGACAGAAAATACTTTTTTCAAAAACAGTGATTATTATGCCTACGTCTAGCTTGAGGTTCAGAACGTTTCCTTTTAGAATGTTTTCCTCTCCTCCTTAAGGATTCCTAATTATTCTAAAATGAACAGCGAAGAGAGGCATGAAAAGAGGAGTGTATGTGTGCGTGTGCGTGCGTATATGCGTGTGCGCACGTGCGTGTATGTGCATGCATGCGTGCGTTAACTCATGGAGCTTGGTGCAAATAAACACTAAAATGTGATTAACAATCGCTCAGGGTTGTTTGAGGACAAAGACAGTGAGGATCCCAAACCAAATATGAGAACTATAGAGCAGAGCTGTGTGTCTGTGGCTGTAGAATGTTACGTCCCAGATACTGTAACATACAGTATTTATACAGTTTTTATGGCAATTATTTTCTGAATTAATGTCTGGTTAAAGGCAGGCTAAGTGATATTTGTTTTGGTTGAAACAAAACGTTTTTTTGTAATCACTATATTCTGACAGTAATCTTTGAAGAGTGTGTGTTCAGTAACAGTGTTAAATAGCTCTATATTGTGACAGTAATCATTGCTATAGAGTGTGTGTTCAGTAACAGTGTTAAATAGCTCTATATTGTGACAGTAATCATTGATGGAGTGTTTGTTCAGTAACAGTGTTAAATAGCTCTATATTGTGACAGTAATCATTGCTATAGAGTGTGTGTTCAGTAACAGTGTTAAATAGCTCTATATTGTGACAGTAATCATTGCTATAGAGTGTTTGTTCAGTAACAGTGTTAAATAGATATATTGTGACAGTAATCATTGCTATAGAGTGTTTGTTCAGGAACAGTGTTACATAGCTCTATATTTGCATTCACCTAGGTTTTTGTAGAAAGCTTTGATGTGCTCTACACCAAATCGCCCAGAGCGGGATCGAGGGCCGTTTGTTAACCAGCGTTGTTGTTTGTAAAGAAGATGTTTTAGTAGTTGGCCACGTCAAGCTCGTCAGCGATGAGAGTGTCGTTCGATTTGATGATGATGTTTGTAACCTAAGGGCCCTTCTGGGCACATAACGTGGCACAAGTTCAGCCAGGTAATCCGGGGCCTGACCATAGCTCTAAGAGTGAGCACCAGTACCTTAAACTGGACCCTGAAATTCACAGGAAGCCAGTGCAGGGAGGCCTCAGGCCAGGATTGGAGTGATGTGAGACCGTCTGCTGGTTCTGGTTAGAAGTCTGGCTGCAGAGTTTTGGATCAGTTGGAGGCGGTCCATGGAGGATTTATTTAGACAGGTGAAAAGAGAGTTGCAATAGTCCAGGCGTGATGATACAAATGCGTGGATTATGAGTTCCAGTTCCGAGTAGTATGAGACTATTGATCTAAGCTTGGCGATGTTTCTGAGGTGGAAAAAGCATGTCCGGGTAACTGATTTGATGTGGGTGTCGAGATGCATTGATTGGTCAAAATTGACGCCAAGGTTTCTGAGGTTGGGACGCACGTTGGGTTTGAGGGGGCCGATACAGTCTACCAGATATAAGCCACAATAGTATGTCACAAACTTGGTCCCATATATATCTGTTTTATGTATATAAAATAAATAAAACAGAATGAGAACCATATGCATACATGTATTACTGCAGGCTATATGTTGTTAATTAGCCTGGCTAATAAGCCAGACTAATATCAATATCACACAAGTTGTTAATAATGGACGGCAGTGGCTCGGGGTAGAGTGACCGGATGGCAACCACAAGGTTCCCAGTTCAAACCCGGGCTCCCCCCGAGTTAGTGTCGAAGTGTCCTTGAGCAAGACTCTGTACTTTTGCTAACACAAAGTGGGGCAAGGCAGCATTCTCTGTCGGTGCTCCTGCATTTTTCTTTTTTTAACAATATATTTATTGCGTTTTTCTTTTTTAACAAACAGACAATACAACAAAACAATACATAATACATCAGACAATACAATTACTTAAAATGAAAAACAAACAAACAAAAAGCAAAACAAGAACATACAGTATACATAAATACAGTATAATAAAATAAAATAAGGGCACTTAGAATGGTAACAACAACAGAGTCCTTATGGCTACAAGACCATGTGCCATTTCCAGCACTTTAGTTCAACATTGTAACTGTTTTAATTCTCTATCTTTTATAGTTCTAGTTTTCAGCATTTTCTGTATTCTGATGCATATATTTAATTTTGTTTCTGCTACATTGACAATGAGGGCCTAAATAAAGGTTATGATGAACCCCTAATTGCTCCCGATGTGCAGGTTGGTGCCTTGGCATGGTTTCCTCTGCATTTGGTGTGAGTGAATGGGTGAATGTAATGCACAAATTCACCCAATCTCTGTAAAGCGCCTTGGATAAAGGCGCGATATAAATGCACCATTTGCCATTTATGATGCATCCAGGTATTCGCATGCTGGATGGAGATGTGACGGACATCGTGGAGGCCAAGTCTCTGGGCATCAGACCGGACTACATAGACATCTACAGCGCCAGCTGGGGCCCAGATGATGACGGCAAGACGGTGGACGGCCCCGGGCCCCTGGCCAAACAGGCCTTCGAGATGGGCATCAAAAAGGTTAGTTAGACCTGAGGACGATTGTAAAAAAAATAAATGAAAAGACTTCTAAATCCTGACAGTTTTCTGAAAAACCTATGTTTCTGTCAGTGGTGCTCAACCTTTTTCATGTCAAGGACCCCTAGAATTATCTGTATTTGGCCACCGGGCCCCATCTGAAAATATGTTGTTTCAGGGACTCCCCCAGAAGCAAAGATTTGAGTTAAAAACATTTGGGCCACATTTTCACGATTATAATGGCTAAAGTATAAAATAATGCTTAAAACAACAAAAGGGGTTTTCCCACCCAAAATGTGTTATAATGACCCGAGGCTGTCTTAACAGTTTACAAATGTTACATTTGCATACTCTTACGTCACACTTTTGCATCACGGATTTAGCGGTGTATACAGCATTGGTATATAGATGTAACTGTGTATACAGCATTGGTATATAGATTTAACTGTGTATACAGCATTGGTATATAGATTTAACTGTGTATACAGCATTGGTATATAGATTTAACTGTATACAGCATTGGTATATAGATTTAACTGTATACAGCATTGGTATATAGATTTAACTGTGTATACAGCATTGGTATATAGATTTAACTGTGTATACAGCATTGGTATATAGATTTAACTGTGTATACAGCATTGGTATATAGATTTAACTGTGTATACAGCATTGGTGATAGAGGACCTAAGTCTGACATAATTTGCACGTCCTATCTGGGACTGGGTTGCCTCTTTTTTCCACCATTATGAATTTCATAGACTGTTTTATATTGCATCAAATAAGAACAAAATTAAACAAATGATCCCGGCGGTTTGATAATGCATATGAAGTGTCGAGACGTCGAGAAAGCACTAATGTTAATGCTGCTGAATGAGGTAACATTTCGCCAGAAACGGTACTGTATCAAATATGACAAATATATAAATAGGAGTGAATGTCGTAAACGATATAGACCCACCTCGCTCCCGACAATTATTTTTCGACCACGATGCTCATATGAGACTATTCTAAGATGACCCCATGTTATTGTCCTCTTATTGTGCTCTATATCGGCGGTTTCCAAAGTGGGGTCCGGGGAACCCCAGGGGGTCCTTGAGGGAGTTCCAGGGGGTCCCCAGCTAAATGATAGTTTGGAACCAAATGGACCCTTATGAGTCTGTAACTCTGAGAGTGTACAAATGGAACCAAATGGACCCATCAATTAACATAGCTTTTACAATATAAATTGGGGAGAGATAGAAATGCCATTAAATGGGGGTCTGTAGACTAATGCATGTCAAACTGGGGGTCCTTGAAATTAAACGGGTTGAGAATCTCTGCTAGAACCGTACAAATCTTCTCTTATATAATTAGTGTCAATTAGTGTCTTGCCGGGAAAGTTTGGGAACCACTTGCTGTTTAAACCTTGTTCCACATGCAGGGACGTAAAGGCTTGGGCTCCATCTTCGTGTGGGCGTCGGGCAACGGCGGTCGTGTCGGAGACCACTGCTCGTGCGACGGCTACATCAACAGCATCTACACCATCTCCATCTCCTCAACCACAGAGAACGGCAACCGGCCCTGGTACCTGGAGGTGTGCAGCTCCACCCTCGCCACCACCTACAGCAGCGGAGAGTTCTACGACCGCAAGATAGTGAGTATGAGTCCTATGACCTCAAGATAGTGAGTTCTGAGTCCTATGACCTCAAGATAGTGAGTACTGAGTCCTACGACCTCAAGATAGTGAGTACTGAGTTCTACGGCCGCAAGATAGTGAGTACTGAGTCCTACGACTGCAAGATAGTGAGTACTGAGTCCTACGACCTCAAGATAGTGAGTACTGAGTCCTACGACCGCAAGATAGTGAGTACTGAGTCCTACGACCGCAAGATAGTGAGTACTGAGTCCTACGACCTCAAGATAGTGAGTACTGAGTTATACGACCTCAAGATAGTGAGTACTGAGTCCTACGGCCGCAAGATAGTGAGTACTGAGTTCTACGACCTCAAGATAGTGAGTACTGAGTCCTACGGCCGCAAGATAGTGAGTACTGAGTCCTACGACCTCAAGATAGTGAGTACTGAGTTCTACGACCGCAAGATAGTGAGTACTGAGTCCTACGATCTCAAGATAGTGAGTACTGAGTCCTACGACCGCAAGATAGTGAGTACTGAGTCTTACGACCTCAAGATAGTGAGTACTGAGTCTTACGACCTCAAGATAGTGAGTACCGAGTCCTAGGACCTCAAGATAGTGAGTACTGAGTCCTACGACCGCAAGATAGTGAGTACTAGCTGGATCAGTGTTGATGGTTTAATCCAGTGGTTCCCAAAGTGGGGTCTGGGGACCCCCAGGGGTCCTTGAGGGAGTTCCATGGGGTCCCCAGTTAAATGATAGTTAGGAACCAAATGGACTCTTATGGGTCTGTAACTCTGAGAGTGTACAAATGGAACCAAATGGACCCGTTAGGGAGTTAAATTAACTTTGATTTTACAATATAAATTGGGGGTCCCAGAGATAGAAATGCCATTAAATGGGGGTCCGTAGCCTAATTCAGGTCAAACCTGGGGTACTTGAAATGAAAATAGGTGAAAATCACTGCCAGAGCCGTAAAAAGCTTTTCTTATTATATTTTAGAATGGGGGTCCGCAGGTTAATGAGTGTCAATTAGGGGGTTCTTGACATGAAAAAGTTTGGGAACCACTGGTTTAGTCTACTGTCTACTAAAACTGTGACGAAGAATGTTTGTCGAAACCAGACCCATTGAAGGAGAGTGAAGGAGCGACATCTCCGTTTACATCATCGGGCAAGGTCTTCTACACACACACGCACGCACGCACGCACACACACACACACACACAGAGTGTCTCTCTGCTGTCCTTCTCCCATCCCTCATAACGTTTAACAAGCAGCCGTTAATGTGCTCCAGCATAAACACACTTTTTACTACGTTCTATTTTAGGACCCTTTAATGCAACATTGTCAGTGTTTTTGTCATGGGGGCGGGGCTAATGTTCCACATTGGCAGCCATCAAATGAAACGGAACAGTCCTAATCCGTAACAATGAAATGTGCCGAAAAGGTTACCATAGTGATGTCACTGGGATACAAATCTGTGCATTTGAAAACTATAAACCCTCCTGATTTGTGTATGTAACCAAATTTTTGTCCCAGCACAAAATTCCATTGACAATGAATGGACAATTTTGAGTGTTTGTGTAAACACAGACATTGAAGACGAAGGTGGGGACGCAAACTGAGATTGGCCTGAATGAGATGATGTATTATGATGTACGGTGTAATGTGTGAATGAGATGATGTATTATGATGTACGGTGTAATGTGAATGAGATGATGTATTATGATGTACGGTGTAATGTGTGAATGAGATGATGTATTATGATGTACGGTGTAATGTGTGAATGAGATGATGTATTATGATGTACGGTGTAATGTGTGAATGAGATGATGTATTATGATGTACGGTGTAATGTGAATGAGATGATGTATTATGATGTACGGTGTAATGTGAATGAGATGATGTATTATGATGTACGGTGTAATGTGTGAATGAGATGATGTATTATGATGTACGGTGTAATGTGTGAATGAGATGATGTATTATGATGTACGGTGTAATGTGAATGAGATGATGTATTATGATGTACGGTGTAATGTGTGAATGAGATGATGTATTATGATGTACGGTGTAATGTGTGAATGAGATAATGTATTATGATGTACGGTGTAATGTGTGAATGAGATGATGTATTATGATGTACGGTGTAATGTGTGAATGAGATGATGTATTATGATGTACGGTGTAATGTGTGAATGAGATGATGTATTATGATGTACGGTGTAATGTGAATGAGATGATGTATTATGATGTACGGTGTAATGTGTGAATGAGATGATGTATTATGATGTACGGTGTAATGTGAATGAGATGATGTATTATGATGTACGGTGTAATGTGTGAATGAGATGATGTATTATGATGTACGGTGTAATGTGTGAATGAGATGATGTATTATGATGTACGGTGTAATGTGTGAATGAGATGATGTATTATGATGTACGGTGTAATGTGTGAATGTTTTTTTAATCTCAGGTGACCACAGACCTGCGACATCGCTGCACCGACAGCCACACAGGAACGTCCGTCTCTGCTCCCATCGTGGCCGGGGTCATCGCTCTCGCTCTGGAGGCCAAGTCAGTACTCTCTGCCGTGCCGTGCGATGCTTTCACAGACACTATACTTCACCTTCCGTGAATGTAGCACATTTCTCCATTTCTCCCTTGCTTAAAAGTTTGTAAAAACAGTTCAGTCGGATAACTCACGATTAGATTTAACCAATATTTATTATAGAATGAATATACTGTACATGTGCATGTAATATTTTATCTTGGCGTTCGGCTCTGCTACATTTTTCTCCCTGCTCGGCACAATTAAACGGATCATTAATAATTTTTCTGCTAGGTCCGTATATTTACGGACCCCAACGTATACTCTGTGTATGTAATGGTTGAGCTCCACGGCAGCTTTTAACATTGGTCCGGTTGCTATGGCAACGACACAACGACGTTTGGTGAGTTGCTGGTTTCCTTTGAAACAGACTTGTGACACAGAGAGAGAGAGAGAGAGAGAGATAGAGAATTGAAACCCCCCCCAACATGTCTTTTATTTTATTTTTGAAAGGGTTCGGCACAGAGTTTTCTCTGTGAGAAGTGCTATATAAATAAAATTGACTTACTTACTTACTTACTAAACACAGATTAAATTCACCCGAACACCTGCCTGTAGGAAAAACCAGGGATGTGGGCAGGGAAACAAACCTACCTTCTACGATGTCACTGAGCATCATGGAGGTACTGAAAGACCCGCCCACCGGCTCAGACATGAGCAACATTATGAAAATTGCAAAAATGTAATCGTCTGGTTGAAAATCACCCGTGTTTAGTGCTCTAGGGGTAAATAACTTTTTCATTTGCCCTGAGATACAATATGAATACAAACTTGAGACTCAGAGGATAGTAGTTTCCGGCCTGGGCCGTGGATCAGCGGTCCAGAAATGCCACTGACTGGGGGTCCTTGAAATTAAACAGGTTCAGAATCACTGCTAGAGCCGTAAAACTCTTCTCTTATGGGGGTCCCTGGCATATCTTTTCTAATGGGGGTCCACGGGCTGATTAGTGTCAATTTGGGGGTCCTTGACATGAAAAGGTTTGGGAACCACTGCTGTAAAAAGTCAACATCCTTTCCTTGAAGCTTCAGCATCATGACGCAGTGTATACCAGGCTGTTTGGCACGTATCCATTCGTCCCAGGATGGCACATTTTCAGTAAAAAAAAATATTATTTCATACCAACCATATACGTTGGTCGTGTTGGATAGACTTCAGCAATGATATCACTATCACCATGTTAAAAGAAAGTAGACCTAGATAGATCAAGTATGTACTGTGTATTGTACTGCAGATAGATAAAGTATGTACTGTGTATTGTACTGCAGATAGATAAAGTATGTACTGTGTATTGTACTGCAGATAGATAAAGTATGTACTGTGTATTGTACTGCAGATAGATAAAGTATGTACTGTGTATTGTACTGCAGATAGATAAAGTATGTACTGTGTATTGTACTGCAGATAGATCAAGTATGTACTGTGTATTGTACTGCAGATAGATAAAGTATGTACTGTGTATTGTACTGCAGATAGATAAAGTATGTACTGTGTATTGTACTGCAGATAGATAAAGTATGTACTGTGTATTGTACTGCAGATAGATCAAGTATGTACTGTGTATTGTACTGCAGATAGATAAAGTATGTACTGTGTATTGTACTGCAGATAGATAAAGTATGTACTGTGTATTGTACTGCAGATAGATCAAGTATGTACTGTGTATTGTACTGCAGATAGATAAAGTATGTACTGTGTACTGTACTGCAGATAGATAAAGTATGTACTGTGTATTGTACTGCAGATAGATAAAGTATGTACTGTGTATTGTACTGCAGATAGATCAAGTATGTACTGTGTATTGTACTGCAGATAGATAAAGTATGTACTGTGTATTGTACTGCAGATAGATAAAGTATGTACTGTGTATTGTACTGCAGATAGATAAAGTATGTACTGTGTATTGTACTGCAGATAGATAAAGTATGTACTGTGTATTGTACTGCAGAGAGATAAAGTATGTACTGTGTACTGTACTGCAGATAGATAAAGTATGTACTGTGTACTGTACTGCAGATAGATAAAGTATGTACTGTGTACTGTACTGCAGATAGATAAAGTATGTACTGTGTACTGTACTGCAGATAGATAAAGTATGTACTGTGTACTGTACTGCAGATAGATAAAGTATGTACTGTGTACTGTACTGCAGATAGATAAAGTATGTACTGTGTACTGTACTGCAGATAGATCAAGTATGTACTGTGTATTGTACTGCAGATAGATCAAGTATGTATTGTGTATTGTACTGCAGATAGATCAAGTATGTACTGTGTATTGTACTGCAGATATATAAAGTATGTACTGTGTACTGCAGCCCTCTGATCTCATGGTGAGATGTATTTACTGTATATTTACTGTGTACTTACTCGTGTACTGTATAAATTATGTACTTGTACTGTACTGCAGCCCTCTGATCTCATGGAGAGATGTACAGCACCTGCTAGTGAAGACCTCCAGACCTGTCCATCTGAAAGCCAACGACTGGAAGACCAACGCAGCTGGACACAGAGGTAACGTGCTAACCACTCAACCATCCAAGACCTTAACTCAATCTGTGCCAGGTTTGAGGTTTCTCGTATTTAGGTGCCTGTACTAAACCCACCTGTGCCGTCATTTCTTCCAGACAGCCACCTGTATGTCTTCAATGTTTCTGGGTCATTTCTGGGTCATTTCTTCCAGTGATGTAATGTTTCTAGGTAATTTCTTCCAGTGATGTGATGTTTCTAGGTAATTTCTTCCAGTGATGTAATGTTTCTAGGTAATTTCTTCCAGTGATGTAATGTTTCTAGGTCATTTCTTCCAGTGATGTAATGTTTCTAGGTCATTTCTTCCAGTGATGTAATGTTTCTAGGTCATTTCCTCCAGTGATGTAATGTTTCTAGGTCATTTCTTCCAGTGATGTAATGTTTCTAGGTCATTTCTTCCAGTGATGTAATGTTTCTAGGTCATTTCTTCCAGTGATGTAATGTTTCTAGGTAATTTCTTCCAGTGATGTAATGTTTCTAGGTCATTTCTTCCAGTGATGTAATGTTTCTAGGTCATTTCCTCCAGTGATGTAATGTTTCTGGGTCATTTCCTCCAGTGATGTAATGTTTCTAGGTCATTTCTTCCAGTGATGTAATGTTTCTAGGTCATTTCTTCCAGTGATGTAATGTTTCTAGGTCATTTCTTCCAGTGATGTAATGTTTCTAGGTAATTTCTTCCAGTGATGTAATGTTTCTAGGTCATTTCTTCCAGTGATGTAATGTTTCTAGGTCATTTCCTCCAGTGATGTAATGTTTCTGGGTCATTTCCTCCAGTGATGTAATGTTTCTAGGTCATTTCCTCCAGTGATGTAATGTTTCTGGGTCATTTCTTCCAGTCAGCCACCTGTATGGTTTTGGACTGGTTGATGCAGAGGCCATGGTGGTCGAGGCTAAGAAGTGGAGGAGCGTTCCAGCCCAGCACACCTGTACACGCACATCTGACAGACGGCCCAGGTGAGATAACGAGTAATGACTTAACGAGCCCAGCACACCTGTACGCACACATCTGACCGACGGCCCAGGTGCGATAACGAGCATGTCTGGCAGGTGAGATGCAACATTGCCTAAAGTTATTTCATTGACAGACCACGTAACCAAGCGTTACCTAGCGACGGGGACGCTGCTAGACCTTCTTGGCACAGAGTGCATTGGAAACTAGAAAATATCTCCCTCAGGGCACTCAGTGCCTCGGCCACGGGTCCAAAAGAACAGTCAGTATGTGACACACACACACACACACACACACACACACACGTGGACGGACGGACGGAGTGCAAAACATACTCTCCCCATGCCTTCGGCCTGGTGGAGACAAAGGTGTCTCGGCAGCGAGTGACACTAATCATGCCGGCGTGTCCAGCGCAGTGCAGAGTTCTGTCTTCGTATCTGTGTGACATTATACCGTACGTGGCGTGCACAGACATTTAGAGGGGCAAAAAAAGGGCACCTTGTGCACCACGTGGAACCGGCCGGTTGCCTTAATAGTGTGAGATTTATAGATTTTGGGGCCTAAATAATATATTAGAAGGTTTTTATCGAGAATTGATCAATGTCACCATGATCCACATACTGTACAGTGTACACACTTTCCCCCCAAAAGGGCACATTTGTCCAGAGGGAAATGGGCAGGGGGTGCTCTAGCACCCCCTAGTGTCTATCTGTGCACACCACTGTATACCGGCGTAAATGGTCTCAACTTACCTCTGATCCTTTTTCTGCTCCTTGGTGCTGCTATGAATATTACCAACAGTTAATGCACATTCTTTAATTGACACTACTATTGTCCTACTGCAAAGCCTTAGCAGCGTTTGTCAGCTCTTTAACAAATGACCCCATAATATCCCTATCATAGATAATGCATGGTTGAAGTTTACATATTTTTTTTAATATGCAGTCAAAACAAACTTTATTAAAAGAGATCATGCTCAGGGCAAGTGGTAGACGCTTAGTGCTGTTGTATCTTCATAAGGCTTCACCTTTTTAGAAAACCCATACTGTATTGTCTGTCCTTCGTTTTAATAATAGAAGACACCTGAGGCGAAACTACACTATCACCATCGTTCACTGAAATAACAAATTAATTCCCTCGCATCGTCATATTATCATCCCCGTGGGCGTTTGTTACACACCCAGCTCACATAACTGCCTGTGATGTGAATGCAATTGGAATACATTTCAGTCTTGTATACTGTACTTGAGAACAGTGGTGGAAAGTAATAAAGATAATTTAATACTAAAGACAAGGTGGCGATCCGAGCACTCAAAAGGTTAGAAATGAGGAGAGGGTGGATAAATATAGATGTACTTTTTTTTAAACTATATATTTTTTATAGTTATTACAGTTATAGTGCTAAAGTGTGAGCTCTTAAGTCCCCTAAGGCCCTTACGTCTGCTAGTGAGTTCAATATTTAATTCATATACCACGTTCAAACCTGTAAACAAGCCATCCCCTGTGCAATTCATGTCTGGATACAATTCAAGTGTGAAAGGTCTTATTCACTGCATATTGCACGACCGATTCTCTGCGTTGTAGAGTGGAGGAAATAATGATGTTTTGTGCAGCGTTTTGGGTTTATTGTGTTTAATGGAGATGAATGGTACTGTATACAATGTTTGTACGTTTTACTGTCTCTGTGTGATTCCAAGAGGACGTTAAACTTCAATTCAACCCATCATTAAACTGGGGTTGTATATATATACGAGCACACATCTTTAGAGAAACACAACGGTGGAGATGTTTGTTTTCATTGCCTCTTAAAGACAACACTTCACTCCCCCACCCGTGTAGAGTCTTTATAGTGGCAAATGGTTGCCAAAATTCCTCCGAAATGTTAGCCATGACGACAGACACAGAACACATTGCAAATTTTATGTTTTTTTTCCTTCTTCCTAGTTGGGTGACCTGACGTTAGGCAGATAATTATTTTCCGTGATTCGTCCCGACAAACAAACACAGAACACAGAAGCGCTGTTCAGATTTTTTTTAAATACGATTTATTTTTTAAGACTAATATTTTACTTCCATTTTCACATTGCAACTTTTCAGGAATAGAAAGCCTGCAGTTTCCATTAGCTTGGATTCCCCATCGATGAGGTCACTGGTGGATGGGTTTCTGAACTGCCCACAGCCCTCCAATGTCATGAACATTAATGAGGACCAATTAAATGAAGATAGGTTGAAAAGTGGTAAAGTGGTCCTTTAAGTACTGTACTTAACTACAATTTTGAGGTATTTGCACTTTACTTGAGTATTTCTGATTTCCAATACTTCTACTCGACTAAGATCTAAGAGGCAAATATTGTACTTTTTACTCCACTACATTTACTTGATGAAACGGTTGTCCAACGCTCCACATTGTAAAGCGAGGCAACAAATAAATCACAGTGCTGCAGTCATGAATCATTAGCTTTTAAAGATTGTGAAAACAAAATATTTTATTTACCCTGTAGACTAAAACGCTGGGTGTAATAAAGAGAGCCTATATTCTCTGAACAATTTACCAGTGGTGATGTTGAGATGATTTTACAGCACATCGATGTTAAAATGATTTTACAACACATCGTCCCTACTGTTATTTCTAGCCAAATGGGGCTCTGTATTTATTGCCTTTTTATCCAGTTACAATCTTTCGCATAGAGACCTGGCCACACTGCAAATTCCCAATCAGACTAAACCAATCACCATCCCCACTCTAATCGCTTTCCAAAAACTATGAGCGCACTCTGTGGCGTCCCCCGCTGTCTCTGTCGTGGCCCAGTGGGCGCCATTAAGCCAGTGAGACCTGAGGACCACATTCTTCTAAATCATGACAAACCTATGTTTCATGTTTCATGTCAAGGACCCAAAGAATTATATGTATTTGGCCACAGACCATCCATCCATCCATCTTCAACCACTTATCCGTAGTCGGGTCGCTGGGGGCAACAGCTCCACCAGAGTGTTCCAGACTTCCCTCTCCAGACATTAGTGACTTCCTCCTGGGGGATCCCGAGATGTTCCAAGGCCAGTGAGCCGATGTGTTTCCTCCAACTGCGCCTTGGCCTGCCCCGGGGTCTCCTCCCAGTGGGATGTGCCTCAAGGACCTCCCTAGGGAGACGTCCGAGAGGCATCCTAACCAGATGCCCGAACCAGCTAAGCTGGCTTCTTTCCAGGCGAAGAAGCAGTGACTCTAGTCCGAGTCTCTCATGTGTGACTGAACTTCTCACCCTATCTCTAAGGGAAATGCCAGCCACCTGTCGAAGAAACCTCATTTCGGCCGCTTGTATTCGCGACCTTATTCTTTGGGTCATGACCCACACTTCATGACCATAGGTGAGAGTAGAAACGAAGATTGTTGTGATTGAAGATTGCTTGGCCACAGACCCCCATCTGAAAATATGTTGTTCTAGGTACCACCCAGAAGCAAAGATTTGAGTTAAAAAACGTTCACTGGGAAATAATATATATTCAAAGATTTGCACACATTTTCACAGTCTAATTCTTTTTCTTGAGAGCTTGCAGATCTGCTATTTTTCAACAGCTAAAGTTTAATTTAATATGTTTAAAAGCTAAGGTAAGGTGAACCCAAAATGTAAAAACTGCCTCCCCCTGGCAAAGGAACTGGTTGGAATAACATTCCTTCCACGCGCTACGTCCAACCAGGGAAACTCCCCCCTGTCAGCTGGTGTAAAGGAGCAACTAATATTAACATTAGATGATTGACACAGGGGTGAAAAATGTTTTACAAAATCGTGGGATAAAAAATATATTTAGAACAAAATGTAATTGGCTGCTGACCCCCATGAAAATATGTTGTTCAGGGAGCCCCCCCAGAAGCAAATATTATAAACAGTTTGCGGTGAAAGAATATATATATTCAAAGATTTGCACACATTTCACAAAATAGCAGATCTACAAGCTCGTAGCGTGGCACTCGGTGCTTGTACAGTAGATCTGCTATTTTTCAATAGCTGCAGTAAAGTGTAACATAATGCTTAAAACACCAAAAGAGGTTCCCGTCCTGAATGGGTTAAGACACATAAAGTCGAGTATGTTCTGAGGGGCGTGGCTACCGTTGCAGTCTATGATCGGGACCACCCCCCCGCTCGAGTCAAAATAAAAACCAACGAAGAAGAAGAGGGGAAGTCCCGCCTCGTTGTCGAAAACCCCTCCAACAACCAGTCCGCGGGTATGTCTCAGGCTGGACCACCAGAGGAAACAATGTCCCAGTCCACCCAGTGTCATATCGTTCTCGGTAGCGTGGCTGATCCAATGGGCCCAAAATCCACCCACTGTTGTTCCGACAGCGGACGGACACACCGCTAGAAGGCCAGGTCGAACGCCTCTCTTCCCAATAGCTGCTCATGGGAAGGTCCACCAAGCAGCACCGGCTGTTGGTATACTCCATGGGTGAGCAGTGCCTTGTAGTATGCAAGCTTGCGATGGTGTTGAAGCACACAGTGTCCACAGAGGTTGAAAATGCATCTTAAATCTGCACCCACTACATTAACGATGGTAGTTACAACGGAGCAGTTTAACGTCATGCTCAACACACACACACACACACACACACACACCACACCACACACACACACACACACACACACACACACACCACCCCCCCCCCCCCCCCCCGAACACACACACACACCTGCATCACTTCTGAGTTGCATAGAGAAGGAGAGAGCTATTGCCAGATGTATTTGTGCTTTGATCGTCAGAGCATATATTTAATTGGTCGTTTGACTCGTTTATTAGATTGATTGCACCTGCTATAGCTATACGTTATACGTCTCTCAACTCATCCATGCAAACTGCAAAGCGTTGTTTCATCGGCTACTGTACACATTTTGGTTGGAAATACCAAGGAAAACCTTGCAGGCAAGTTATAGGCTATAAAAGTTTAAGCCAAGGGGATAGATTCTCGATGAACATTATAGCGATAATAGGTATTCAGTCCGTGTGTGTGTGTGTGTGTGTGTGTGTGTGTGTGTGTGTGCGTGCGTGCACGTGTGTGTGTGATCAGTGTGCTGACAGCATTGCCCCCCTCCCTTGCATCTGTCTTTTTCTCAGTCCCCGATTGTGCTGTTCCATACAGTATAGCGATCCAGATAAATATCAAACATGTTTGAAAATGATCAGATCAACTGAGTTTGTGTTTTTTATTCTTATGTATACCTGTTCACAGGATGGAACAATAAAGTACAACCTACCTTGACTGCTTCCTCTCCAGGTACATCCGAGCGGATCAGAGCCTGAACAGCAGCCTGGTGACCTCGGGGTGCTCGGAGCACCCTGAGCAGCGAGTGACCTTCCTGGAGCACGTGGTAGTCAAGGTCACTGTCGTCCACGCACGGCGCGGAGACCTGGAGATCAACCTCTACTCCCCGTCTGGGACCAGGTCACAGTTGCTGGCCAAGAGGTGAGGGGCACGCACGCACGCACGCACACACACACACACACACACACACACACACACACACATGCACTCGGGACTCAACCACTAATTGTTTCTCTTCATCACACCAGAGAGATAGCCAAGTTGTCAGGAACGTCTTTGGCCTTGAATTATAGAAGCTGCAGGGTAACGGTATGGATTATGGACACTATCTGACACTAAACCTTTTACAAACTGACAGGCAGATTTACAGATTAATTTCCTCCCATTGAAGCAGAATGGCTCAGTCTCCTCATGCTGTACAGTGAAAACATGGTAGATTGCCCAGGGAAAGACACAGCTGGTGTAGCGCGGAGTCATTTGGACTGGGACATAGCTCGTTTACAACTCGGGGCTGTGCCTGCCAAAGAGTATAGAGATGTTGCGCTTCGTTTAGGCATCGCCACCCGTTGTTCTCCCCTGAGCGAGCCCCAGGGATTTGTGAGTTGTGCTGTAATCAAACTGCAAGCTGTTTAACCCAGTCCACACAGACATAAGGGTGTTCAATAGCACTGATTTATGAAAAACAACACACAGACATAAGGGTGTTCAATAGCACTGATTTATGAAAAACAAAAAAAACTCAAACATGGAGTTAGGTGGTTTCCTCCCGACAGCAACGATACATAGGATGTTTTTCACTGTTCATGTATACAGGTTGTTTTTCTGTTATATGCTGTTTATGTATTCAGGTTGTTTTTCTGTTATATACTGTTTATGTATACAGGTTGTTTTTCTGTTATATACTGTTTATGTATAAAGATTGTTTTTCTGTTATATACTGTTTATGTATACAGGTTGTTTTTCTGATATATACTGTTTATGTATACAGGTTGTTTTTCTGTTATATACTGTTTATGTATACTGGTTGTTTTTCTGTTATATACTGTTTATGTATACAGGTTGTTTTTCTGTTATATACTGTTTATGTATACAGGTTGTTTTTCTGATATATATACTGTTTATGTATACAGGTTGTTTTTCTGATATATATACTGTTTATGTATACAGGTTGTTTTTCTGATATATATACTGTTTATGTATACAGGTTGTTTTTCTGATATATACTGTTTATGTATACAGGTTGTTTTTTCTGTTATATACTGTTTATGTATACAGGTTGTTTTTTCTGATATATACTGTTAATGTATACAGGTTGTTTTTCTGATATATATACTGTTTATGTATACAGGTTGTTTTTCTGATATATACTGTTTATGTATACAGGTTGTTTTTCTGATATATACTGTTTATGTATACAGGTTGTTTGACAACTCTAACGAAGGCTTCAGGAACTGGGAGTTCATGACTGTTCACTGCTGGGGGGAGCGAGCAGAGGGCACTTGGACCCTGGAGATGATCGACTCGCCCTCACAGCTACGCAACCATGAAGTCCTGGGTAAGATGAGCTCTTTTAATATATTATAGCCTACCGAAAATACCAGGTATTGACTCATTTCTCACATACTTTACCCATAGTCTTATTTATTCATAATGAGAAAAAAACTATTAACAACTAGATAAAGTGCCCCTCGGTGCACAGGTCTCCACCAGGGCAGGTCAGGTTGTGGCCTCCTGGTGGCGCTATAATAGGGCAATGTAAAAAGGGTGCCATTTCTTCTTACGCCTTGGATGGCAATTGGATGATTTGAGGCATTTTGTTCCAAAAATGTGTTTTGCAAAAATGTTGGTGGCGCTATAACAGGCCAATGTGAAAAGGGTGGGATATATTCCTCAGCCTAGTAGTAGTCTGTGGAAGATTTCACGTAAATTACACGCTGCATTCATGATTTGAGGCTTTTTGTTCAAAACGGGCCAATCCTCCAAACTTTGAAAGCCAATGTTAGCCAATTAGGATGGAATATGAAATATCGGACAGATCTGGCTTGAACACATGGCTATAGAGATAGTGTGTAACGATTTGTGCGCGCGCACACACACACACACACACACACACACACACACACACACACACACACACACACACACACTAGTGGTGGTTTACAGTAAACCCTTTTCTGACCCTTTTTTTTGGAACAGGTAAAATCAAAGAGTGGTCCCTGGTCCTTTATGGCACCTCTGAGCACCCGTACCAGAGCCACGGCACTCAGCACTCCCGCTCCAGAATGTTGGAGATCCCCGAAACGACTCCAGAACCACATCTAGAGGGAGCTACAGAGACCCAGGATGAGGAGGAAGAGGAGTATAATGGTATGATGATGGTGATGATGATGATGATGATGATCTGCCGAGTAATCTCCGTTCCTACTCTCACCTATGGTCATGAAGTGTGGGTCATGACTCATGGTCGCAAAGATACAATCGACCGAAATTAGTTTTCTCAGACGGGTGGCTGGCATCTCCCTTAGAGATAGGGTGAGAAGTTCAGTCACGCGAGTAGAGCCACTGCTTCTTCCCCGTGGAAAGGAGCCAGCTTAGGTGGTTCAGGCATCTGGTTAGGATGCCTCTCAAGCATCTCCCTAGGGAGGTCCTCGAGGCGCGTTCTACTGGGAGGAGATCCCGGGGCAGACCAAGGATGAGTTGGAGGGTTTATATCTCCGGGATCGCCTCGGGATCCCCCAGAAGGAAGTTACTAATGTTGCTCTGGAGAGGGAAGTCTGGTCTATAGAATAGAACAATAGATAACAGTGATGATGGTTAACGTGGGAATGATTAGTGTGACAACGATGAGGATGATGGTGATGTGGTGACTGTGATCAGGGCCGCGTCACAGAGTGTGGGGACTATGCGGGGCTGATGTCTGTCTGTCTGTCTGTCTGTCTGTCTGTCTGTCTGTCTGTCTGTCTGTCTGTCTGTCTGTCTGTCTGTCTGTCTGTCTGTCTGTCCGCCCCCAGGGCCGTGTCACACGGAGTGCGGGGACCAGGGCTGTGATGGACCTGATGCTGACCACTGCCTCAACTGTATTCACTTCAGCCTGGGCAGTCTGAAGAGTGGCAGGTAAAATATCTGTACATGTGTGTACGTACGTCTGTAATCCACGTCTGTAGTCTGTCTGTCTGTCTGTCTGTCTGTCCTATCGTAGGACCTGTGTGAGTCACTGTTCTCTGTCTGTCTGTCTGTCTGTCTGTCTGTCTGTCTGTCTGTCTGTCTGTCTGTCTGTCTGTCTGTCTGTCTGTCTGTCTGTCTGTCTGTCTGTCTGTCTGTCTGTCTGTCTGTCCTATCGTAGGCCCTGTGTGAGTCACTGTCCTCTGTCTGTCTGTCCTATCGTAGGCCCTGTGTGAGTCACTGTCCTCTGTCTGTCTGTCCTATCGTAGGCCCTGTGTGAGTCACTGTCCTCTGTCTGTCTGTCTGTCTATCTGTCTGTCCTATCGTAGGACCTGTGTGAGCCACTGTCCTCTGGGTTACTACGAGGCCATTGGTGCCCGTCGGTGCAGACGCTGTCCCAGAGGCTGTGAGAGGTGCGAGCTCCGCTCCGACAGGTCTGAGTGTCTGTTTTGCAGGAGAGGACTCTACCTGGACACTCTCAACTCCACCTGCGTCGACGCCTGCCCTCCCGGATTCTTTGCCGATGACGGTACGTCCTGCATGTGAATTTACCGTGGATTCATGAACAAGGCTGTGATTGATTACAATTTTCGTTCGTATTTTGTGTGTGTGTTTGCTGGTTGGAAGAAGGCGAGCTTGCACACGCGCAAAGAGAGCTGTACCATATAGCAGCTCTGTACCATATAGCAGCTCTGTTTCCAAACTGAAGGAAGTGAGCAGACCATTCCTTTTCTTAAAAGATGGAGTGCCTATTGTTTGTTTTGAGTTTTTTTTTGTTTTCTTCGTTTTGTAGGCGAGTAGTTAACATTACTCTAAGGGTAGGTACCCTCACAAAAACATGCAGTAATCCTGGTCTCTAAACTGCCTCCCCCTGGCCAGCCGGGGCGCCTGATGGAGGGGAAAAGGAACTGGTTGGAATAACGTGTTCCTTCCACGCGCTACGTCCAACCAGGGAAACTCCCCCCTGTCAGGTGTAAAGGAGCAACTTGGACACTCAGGCATGAAGGGAGCATGAGTTAAGTCTGTTGCTTTCCCCAGGTTGGCGGAGGGTGTGTAGAGCCCAGGATCACAGTAGATGATTGGCACAGGGGTGAAAAATGGGTTACAAAATCGTGGAATAAAAAAAATATATAAAAAAAAAAAACATTACTCTAAGGGGGGAATTAAAAGATTTCAGTGCACTGTGCCTACACATGTCGCGACCGCAGGTCGCGACATGTGTAGGCACAATGCAAGGAATAAATGCATTCGCCATGTATCCGAAGGAAGTCTGATCCAATCACTTTTAGATTTCTCCAGTTTAATCCTGAGTTTAAGTTTTTTAGTGTTCAAGATCTAATTTTAGGCATGTTTAAGCCTCGAGGAAAATCCGTGTTGAGGTTCTTAATCCACTGTTTTTCATTAAAACGTCTTTGTCCTACTGTCCAGTTAGGATTGTGTTGAAGTCCAGCGCATTTTAGAGCTCCAATGCCGTGCGCCATAAAATGTTGCACCAATCTTGTGGTTGTCTTTTTGGCATTGTTAATATTGTATCTGTGTCGTCCCAGCCTAGTACCTATTGTTTTACCTGTCTCTCCGACATATTGTAAACCACATTTTTCACATGTGATTAAATAAATGCAGTTGCTGGTTCTGGCTGTTATTTGTTGTTTAATCTCCAAGATGCGTTTTGTGGTTCTATTTTTTACTAATTGTTTGGGTTTGAAGTATTCTGGTCCCTGGCGTGCTGGTGTGTTGATTTCTTTTAGCTTGCTGTGTACTAGATAATCTTTAAGGTTTTTATTTTTTCTGTAGGCCGATATAATTTTATAATCTTTTAGAAGATCGTCTGTTCGGTTCTCAAAATTCCTTTTTATTCTGTTGTTGGCTAGTGTGCTCTGTGTTGAATAACTGGTTATCAGGGCCAATTTGGGGCCTGTATCTCGCACTTTTATTTCTAAGAAGGTTTTTTGGGCTTTCCGGAGGAAGGTCCTAGTGTATCCTCTTAGTCTGAGGGCATTAAATAGAGTTTTACAAGCTATTTTGAAATCACTTCTTTGCGTGCAAATCCTATGGAATCTTAGTAGTTGTGATTTGACTATTCCTGTGTAGGAGTGTGTCGGGTGGAATGACGTTTTGTGTAATAGGGCGTGAGTGTCTGTTTCTTTAAAGAATACTTTTAAGTCTAGTTTCCCATTTGTGTTAAAGTTTGGGCCCTTGAAGATTGTTACATCAAGAAAGTCAATCCTTTCTGTGTGTGTCACATATTTTATCGTTATGGATCTATGATGGCTATTCAAAACATCAATAAATTCCTGGAATTCTTCTTGGCTATGTTCCCATATTCCAAATATATCATCTAGAAATCTATAGTAATGTGTCGGTTTAAGTCTGCATTTTTCTAGTGCGGTCTGTTCCCATATGCTCATGTAAATGTTTGCATAAGATGGTGCAAATCTCTTTCCCATGGCCGTGCCTTTGATTTGTAAATAGAATTTGTTGTTAAAGGAAAAATCATTCTGGGTTAGATTTAAGTCTAGTAATTGGAGTATTTCCTCCTCTGGTCGACTTGTGTCTGGGTATTTACTAAAGACTTCCCTGACTGCTTGGAGTCCTGATTCTGTTTCAATGTTTGTGTAGAGGCTGTCTATATCTATTGAAAATAGAAGGGCCTCCTTTCCTACTTTAATAGCTTTAATTTTGTCCACAAAATCGTAAGTGTCTTTTATAAAACTGGGGTGTTTTATCGACAGTGGGTTCAGGAAATATTCAATAAACTCTGCTGTCTGATACGTCTCGCTGCCACAGTCCGACACAATTGGTCTCCCGGGTGGAATTTCATATGGTATTGTCCATGAATCCGGGCTTTTGTGTATTTTTGGTAAAAGATAAAATATCCTAGCCCGTGGGCTATCCTGTCCTATTAAGTATTGGTGTTGTTTGGCGTTTATGTGCCTTTATATATATAAAAAAAAAACATTACTCTAAGGGGGGGGGGAGGGGGGGGGGGGTTCACACTCGGGACCACTTGGCAGATGTTGTGGTAGTGTGAATGATGCGTACCGTTCCCCGGGAGCGGAGCGCCCAACCATACCCGGGATGGCAATCAATCAAGTCTCGGATATGGATCGCTGCAATGTGACCCGTACTAAAAGGAGGAAGTGGACTATAATCATAATTTATATATTTTTACATTGACACATTATTTTACCTGGGTTGTACTTCTGGACTTCTGGTAGTTCTACTTGAATGTTGACAAAGAATGATTGATAATCCGGAGTTAACATTACTCTAATAGACCCCCAGGTGTTTTGTATGTGTCTATAGAGTTAACATTACTCTAATAGACCCCCAGGTGTTTTGTATGTGTCTATAGAGTTAACATTACTCTAATAGACCCCCAGGTGTTTTGTAGTTAACATTACTCTGATAGACCCCCAGGTGTTTTGTATGTGTCTATAGAGTTAATATTACTCTAATAGACCCCCAGGTGTTTTGTAGTTAACATTACTCTGATAGACCCCCAGGTGTTTTGTATGTGTCTATATAGTTAACATTACTCTAATAGACCCCCAGGTGTTTTGTAGTTAACATTACTCTAATAGAACCCCAGGTGTTTTGTATGTGTCTATAGAGTTAACATTACTCTAATAGACCCCCAGGTGTTTTGTATGTGTCTATAGAGTTAACATTACTCTAATAGACCCCCAGGTGTTTTGTATGTGTCTATAGTATTTTGTATGTGACCCCCAGGTGTGGTAATATGAAATATGTCTTCCTCTGTATTTTCGGTCTTTTCCTGAACACACCGCAAAGACAGATCTGGTGTTTGTGTTGCTGTGTGTATCACACACACACACACACACACACACACACACACTCTTTATGAGCTTCTGGTAATATTATTGTCCACTCATTCAGTATGTGCCCCCCCCCCCCCCCCCCCCCCCCCCCCCCTCCCCCCCCCCCCTGTGTCTACTCCAGGTCAGAGACAGTGTCTGAGGTGCCATGACGCCTGCCTGGAATGTCTGAAGGATGCAGACAGGTGCACCGCATGCAGAGAGGGATACAGGTACTGTATAATGCAGACAGACAGGTAGGATGCAGACAGACAGGTAGGATGCAGACAGACAGGTAGGATGCAGACATACAGGTAGGATGCAGACAGACAGGTAGGATGCAGAAAGACAGGTAGGATGCAGACAGACAGGTAGGATGCAGACAGACAGGTAGGATGCAGACATACAGATAGGATGCAGACAGACAGGTAGGATGCAGACAGACAGGTATGATGCAGACAGACAGGTATGATGCAGACAGACAGGTAAGATGCAGACAGACAGGTATGATGCAGACAGACAGGTAATATGCAGACAGACAGGTAGGATGCAGACAGACAGGTAAGATGCAGACAGACAGGTAGGATGCAGACATACAGGTAGGATGCAGACAGACAGGTAAGATGCAGACAGACAGGTAGGATGCAGACGAGTTGCAGGAAGAGTTAATAGGTTTTAGTTAGATCAGTACAGTAGTATATAGTGAAAAAAAGAATCCCTTACTTGTGTGTGTGTGTGTGTGTGTGTGTGTGTGTGTGTGTGTGTGTGTGTGTGTGTGTGTGTGTGTGTGTGTGTGTGTGTGTGTGTGTGTGTGTGTGTGTGTGTGTGTGTGTGTGTGTGTGCGCGTGTGCCCCCCCCCCCCCCCCCAGTCTGGCCGGTATGACCTGTGTTCCTGAATGTGTGAACGGAACCTTCTTCCATCTGGAGGAGATGACCTGCAGCCTGTGTGACACTTCCTGTTGGACATGTACAGGTCAGTGTGTCTCCTATAGTGTTGGACATGTACAGGTCAGTGTGTCTCCTAGTGTTGGACATGTACAGGTCAGTGTGTCTCCTAGTGTTGGACATGTACAGGTCAGTGTGTCTCCTAGTGTTGGACATGTACAGGTCAGTGTGTCTCCTAGTGTTGGACATGTACAGGTCAGTGTGTCTCCTAGTGTTGGACATGTACAGGTCAGTGTGTCTCCTAGTGTTGGACATGTACAGGTCAGTGTGTCTCCTAGTGTTGGACATGTACAGGTCAGTGTGTCTCCTAGTGTTGGACATGTACAGGTCAGTGTGTCTCCTAGTGTTGGACATGTACAGGTCAGTGTGTCTCCTATAGTGTTGTCTGTTGGACATGTACAGGTCAGTGTGTCTCCTAATGTTGGACATGTACAGGTCAGTGTGTCTCCTATAGTGTTGGACATGTACAGGTCAGTGTGTCTCCTAGTGTTGGACATGTACAGGTAAGTGTGTCTCCTAGTGTTGGACATGTACAGGTCAGTGTGTCTCCTAGTGTTGGACATGTACAGGTCAGTGTGTCTCCTAGTGTTGGACATGTACAGGTCAGTGTGTCTCCTAGTGTTGGACATGTACAGGTCAGTGTGTCTCCTATAGTGTTGTCTGTTGGACATGTACAGGTCAGTGTGTCTCCTAGTGTTGGACATGTCAGACTTACTCTATAGGCTGATATATACATTGACCAAATTACTGGGGAGATACTTAATTGACACAAACGGACATGTGCCATCGCTCTAATTACTATACAGTTATATGATGTGGTTGTTTTTGACAAATCAATGTTATTGCCACATCTTTGCCTCTAATAATTCTCACAGTGGCAGATTGTGATAAACTGCTCCATTGATTTGCCTCGGTCAATTCATTACGTCTGTGATGACCACGTGGGTTTAAATCCATTAGGATTGATGAGCGAGGCTGTTGGTTTGTGATGTCATCCCAGGATGACATTTAGCCAATGTAACTATACGCAAGTATTACAATTTTGAGGAATTTGTACTTTACTTGAGTATTTCCGATTTAGTTACCAAAATGCTTTTACTGTGGGAACCAACACACAGGCATCGATCGAGAGGACGCCCCATTCAGGGCTTATGGTGGGGTAGGGGAAATAGCCAATAATACTTATTTCTTTCCACAAAATAACACCTGGACCACTTTTATGAGGACTAAACAACTGCAACTAAAAAAGAGAAAGCATTCTAGCACAAAACTCCCTTAAATAAAACATTTGAGTGACTTTTTTCAACCCCTGCATTTAGCTGGCTGCCATAGCTTTGTATCTGTCCGGTGTCATTTACAGATGGCCCTGAGGGTGCGTGCGCTACAGGGTACAGCTAACCATGGCTAATCCTTTCAACTCCAGTCTCTCCCACAGGAAATAAGTTGAGTTAGCCTGGAGCTACTGTGATGTTTATTGCTGTTGAACGGCTAGACAAGAACACTTCTGTTGTCTGTTATTACTGACGAGAGAGAGAGAGAGAGAGAGAGAGAGAGAGGTCACCGGGTATAGAGTCCTGGTTGTGTATTGTGCTGATTGTGACCGTATGTCACATTTATTATGAAAACCTGCATCTCCCGTCCGTCCGTGGTCCGTCCGTCCATCCGTAAGTTAGTTAGTCACCCATGTCTCCATACACTGTATGGTCACGCCTCGTGACATCACACCTCCATATATGGTCACGCCTCGTGACATCATACCTCCATATATGGTCACGCCTCATGACATCACACCTCCATATATGGTCACGCCTCGTGACATCACACCTCCATATATGGTCACGCCTCGTGGCATCTCGTGACATCACGTGACATCATGGAGACCCTTAGATCTCCATATCTGCATATATGGAGCCGGCCAGCAACTCTACATCTGACTGCAAACCTCAAACCCTTAGATCTCCATATATGGAGCTGACCTGTTCTGACATTCCATATGTTGATGAGTTGATCTGACCTCATCAAATCCTGTACACTCAAGACACGCTCCATATATGGCCAGTACAGAATTAATTCCATATGTTGATCTGACCCCACCCATTAGGTTTGATGCCCTGAAAAGGGCTCCTAGGGCCCTTCATTGCCTGTTAAATTTAGGTTAAAAAGATGATAAAAACGTGGAAAAACACGATAATGTCGCTATGGGGGCCCTCGTGGGGGTTAATCCGTAACGTGTGCTGACGCCAGGTGCCTTGTCTCCGTGTCCAGGCCCGGGTAAGGAGGAGTGCATCCAGTGTGCAGAAGGCTACCTGCAGCAGGACTGGTGGTGCGTGCAGACGTGCACCGCGGGGTTCTACCCCGGAGAGTCCCCGGGGATCCCACAGCGGATGTGTCGCAGGTGAGTTAATTACCCTGGATCACAGATATGAAAACCTAGAGGCCTCATTGGCCGCTGCAATTATTAACACTCGCATGACTGAAGTAAGGCCACCTACCACACAAGCTGAATTCAGGTCAGAAGGACCTATTTTTTTCCAGTGATGTTATTGCCTACTGTCTCCAGACGCTTTTCATTTCCATAATTGCCTATGAATCAGCGTGGCCGGGTTTAATCTTAAGGAGAAACAACGTGACTGCGCCTGCTGGCGTAAATCTCTCACCTGCGCCGCTTAGTGTGGCTGTGGCTCAGGAGGTAGAGCAGGTCGTCCAATGATCCCTGGGTCGGCGGTTTGAATCCCGGCTCCTCCTGTCCTGTCCACATGTGGAAGTGTCCTTGGGCAAGACACTGAACCCTACGTTGCCTCCAATGAGATTCGTCGGTGTGAGCTCGCCACCATTGGTGTGTGAATGTGGGAAGTGAAGCGGCGACTGTTCGCCACTTCACCATCCAATGTATGAATGAATGAACCGTTGTAAAGCGCTTGGAGCACTTGGAAAAGCGCTATAAAAATGCAATTCATTATGGCCACATCAGCGTTCCGAATTTCCAAAGCAATTTTGTCGAAATATAAATAAAAAAAACTGTCGGAAATGGGTAAATTATATTCAGTTGGAGGGGGGGTGCAGCATTGTGTAAACAGAGATATGTCACATTGGCCCCTTTTCCACCGGTTGGTTCTTTTTGTTTCTGACGGCCAAGCTACACCGGGCATGTGTGAGTTTGACGTAAGCGCACAGTGCGCACAAAGTATGCGTGCGAAATGCCCCGGCTACACCAGATCTGTGGCGCGCAGCAGATTTGTGCGGGACCTTCCGGGAGGATATATAGATACGCGCGCATGGGGGCACGCACGTAATTTTTTTTTAACCGGTCCTATTTTTAGATCACGCGTAGGATGGCCCGCGGTATCCGTGCGTCTGGTGTAGCTGGTATCATTGACATATATTGGTCCTATCCAAACGCACTGTACACACGCAGTAAACGCGCAGTAAACGCATACACACTCGCGCAAAATTGCCTGGTGTAGCTTGGCCGTAAGTCCATGAGCCAGAGGTCCAGCATCTGAACGTTAATTATTAATGCAAAACCATACCTATATTACCTACCGGTATATTATTCAGACAGCTGTTAATAAATCTGTTATCTCTCAGGTGTGAGGAGAACTGCCTGGCGTGTGACGGTACTGGGACCACTTGTACCAAATGCAAGGACGGATACAACCTGGTCAGCAGGACGTGCATCGTCAACGCAACCTGCAACAACGGTCAGTGGATCAGCATTGATTTCACCCATTCAGGAGGGGAGACCCCTTTTGGTGTTTTAAGCATTATGTTATACTTTAGCTATTGAAAAATAGCAGATCTACAAGCTCATAGCTCGCAGCTTGTAGATAGGCTATTTAAAAAAGAAATTGGGGGGGGGGGGATGTACTGCTACTGTACAGCAACAGCAGCGAGAGGCAATGGCGCTCACCCGCGGAATACGTTACAATTATACAAATTAATTCATATAATATGTAATGCCTAGTCCGACCCAACCCAAAGCCCAGCAACATACGTGACCAATCAAAACCGCCCAAGTTGAAATAATAGTACATAATACTGTCTAATGTCTAAGAACGAAAATACATCGCTTGGATGCACCTGGGATGTATCCTCAGTGAAGGTCATCGGGGTTTCGGGTCTCGCGAACATCATACCCCTCACTCGGGTGACACACCCGGGGTGATCAAGTCCCGACTTACGTCCCAGTAGCTACCCTCGATCAGACCCACTAGAGAAAGACCAGGGCCATACAATCCGTTGGATCCACTCCGGAACTACTCCACCGGGACTGGGAGGTACAATTCTGGCATGTGGAGGGACTAGGCTCTGTGGCTTGCCTCCTGTCTGGGCCCCTCCTGTCTGGGCCCCTCCTACGTCTCACCAGACCTGTGCGTTGCACCAGACTCTCAGCACCAGACACTTCATTCAGGAGTGGTGGATTCTTGAGCCGCAATGGTTCTGCAGGCTCCACCTGGGCAACGGTGGTACTGCAGGCTCCGCTCGAATGGCCCTCCTAAAGGCCTCATCGAATCTAATAGTAGTGTTTTATAATTATTTTTACACTTTTTTGAGTGCACCAAAAAACCCATTTGTTCTGTATTCTACGCTTTGTTGATTTTAGTTTTAGTCTACACTGTAATTCTAAATCTACAAGTTGATTTTGTCAAGTAAAATGTAGTATATATTGGCATCGTAATGCCGGATTTTACACTTGGTTGCATGCTGAAAATAGCAGATCTACAAGATCACAACACACATAGTCGACGAAATTAACACAGATTCTACAGGCCTTCTGAAGTTCACAGAGTTCACAAGTTCATGAACCGAGGCTTGAAATATGAGAGAATAACATAAAACGAGCTCTATATCCTACACTGTCTGCTTCAAAGGGTAGACAACAAGCAATATACTGTACAGTAATTGGCAAGAAAGATTAAATATACACGCTTGTCTGACTTCTACAGCCATAAATTAAAACGTCTTGGCGTTTCAGATTAGCTTTCTGCTGCATCACAGATTAGGGGTTGTTATACAGTAAAAAGTCCTGTACGCTGACCTTCATCACTCAGGCAGATGACTGATGAAGGTCTGACTAACAGGGGCGGGGCTAACGCTCCGGTTCAGTCTCTATCCTTTTTTTTTTAAATATATTTATTTTATCCCACGATTTTGTAACCCATTTTTCACCCCTGTGTCAATTATCTAATGTGATCCTGGGCTCTACACACCCCCCACCAACCTAGTACCCATATATGGGGGACAAGGGGAGAGCAACGGACTTGAACTTCATGCCCGAGTGTCCAAGTTGCTCCTTTACACCTGACAGGGGGAGTTTCCCTGGTTGGACGTAGCGCGTGGAAGGAACATGTTATTCCAACCAGTTCAGGAGGCAGTTTAGAGACCAGTATTACTGCATGTTTTTGTGAGGGCACCTACCAGTCTTTATCCTTTTATTACTCTATGGTCGTCCCGACCATAGAGTAATAAAAGGTTAGAGACTGGTAGGTGCCCAGGGCGGTCCCCACATGCTTTGTTTGTTTGTTTGTTTTGGGGGAGGGTCCCAGGTGACTGTAAACATGCAAACATGACCCGCTTTAATTACTTCATTCTATATACTGTAGATATAAGAAATAGTATATAGTATAGCTTAATGACTAGTATTACAATTGTATTGTCTTTTTTATGTTTGTATTCAAGTTCATAGTTCAAGTTAACATTTAGTATAACTAAATGCATTTGAAATTAAATAAAAATGTTACTTTGCAGGACTCAAAAACAACAAAAAATACTTCAGGATTTCAATTCAAATATAGCCAAAAAAAAGGAGATTTTCTCAGTGCGATGCGTTTTGAGCTTGTAGATCGACTATAATTTCGTCGACTACCCTGTGGCATGTTGTGATCTTGTAGATCTGCTATTTTCACTAAGCAACCATGGGTGTAATATAAAATCCGTATCAGTTTTCTACCTCTGCTCTGCTGTGAGGCAGGATTCCAGAGAAGAAGGGAAAATATAACCTCATGATCAGCTCTGTAGCAGTGGCCGGCAAACTGTATTCTTCTGGATCGGACTAGTGAAGAAACACAGGGATGGTTGCCGTATATTAGAGAAGTCGATGGGTGGCTCTTCCAAGAGAGATTTTGCGCTCTCATTAGAAGGCGGGTGTAAATGCCATCAAACCGTTTCTCCAATTTCTTTGAAAGTGTCCATGTCTCGGAGCCATAGAGTAGAATCGGCCCTTCCTAGTTTGAAAGTCCTTTTGGGAAGAAGATAAATATGAACCAAAACACTTGTTGTGTTGGCTTTATTTTTAGCAGGAATTGGCAAGAAACTATTGGCAACAACAATCTTACTATGAGCGAACAAACAGTGCTCTGTGTGTTTGGGCCATGCTCCCATGCTATTACGTAACGGGGCACACGGGGGTCTTGTATGGTAGATAACCGGCTTCCTCTACATGGTTTTTTTTGTGTGTGTGTGTGTGTCGGTCGGTTAGAATGGCAGGGAAGAACTTGATCTGAACTAGGCTGGTCGATTGTATTGTGGACTGAACTGGACATTTTGTTCAGAGTCCAGCAGAAGTATTTGTCCCATTATTACTTTGCCCACATCGCACCAGGTGCAGATTGACGTCATCACAACAAGCCCAGCGGTGCACGCCAGCCTCGCCAGGGCAACATGCCATTGCCGGCATTCCAACATTCTTTAGACAGAGGACATGGCTAGCTAAGCTAACAGAGATGGAATGGCATTCCAACGTTCTTTACCACCCATTTGGACCCGCCAGGGGTCCAATTAAATTGACCCTTATTGACCCTTATTGTCTCTACCAGGCTGAATATCTGCCTAATGATGATCAGGTGGACGGGTTTCTGAACTGCCCACAGCCCTCCTATGAGACACAGACACTGAAGGCATGGGGAGGGAGTATGTTTTGCAGTCCATCCGTCCGTTTGTCCGCGTGTGCGTGTGCAGCTAATCTCCGGCACCGTTGGCGCAGCCCATGCCAAACTGTGGCATGGATGCCAACGTCGAACCTCTCCCCCAATTTTTCCACAACGGCTAGTTATAGCGCCACCATGAGGCCGAATTTTGTTAAAAACATTTCTTTACTCGTACACACTTTATCCATACATCACGCAACTCGTTATACTATTATTATGCTATTATCCTGGTGGTGTGGAGGGGCACTTTTTGTAGTTATGGGTCTGTAACTCTGAGAGAATGGAATCAAATGGACTGTAAAGGGTCCATTTGTACAAATACAAAACACCCTATTCCTTGACATTCAAAAAGTTGAGAATAACTAATATAGCCTATGTCTGTCTGTCTGTCTGTCTGTCTGTCTGTCTGTCTGTCTGTCTGTCTGTCTGTCTGTCTGTCTGTGTCTCTCTTATCTCTCTCTCTTCTCTCTCTCTCTTCTCTCTCTCTCTTCTCTCTCTCTCTTCTCTCTCTCTTTTCTCTCTCTCTCTCTGTGTCTCTCTCAGCGGACGAGGTGTTCTGTGAGATGGTGAAGTCCAACCGTCTGTGTGAAAAGAAGCTGTTCCGTCAGTTCTGCTGCCAGACCTGTCTGTTGACAGGCTGAAGAGAAGAGCCCTTAAAGGACCACTTCCACCACTTTTCAACCTATCAATTATAATTGGTCCTCACTAATGTTCATATTTAAGATTTAAGAATATCTGCCTAATGATGATCAGGTGGACGGGTTTCTGAACTGCCCACAGCCCTCCTATGAGACACAGACTCAGTAGAAAGAAAATGGTGGTATTTTATCATGAACATTAGTGAGGACCAATTTAATATGGAGATACTGTAGGTTGAAAAGTGGTGAAGTGGTCCTTTAATATCTCCCATCAGCTCTATACACAGTTAGCTTCATTCTGTTCTGGAGAAAGAGGACAGGAAAGGCTGACAACAACCTTTTGAAATGAAATATCTGCCAGTTTTCTGAAAAGCAGTACCTCCACCACCACATTAAATATAAAATCAAATAAATTGTTCGTCCCAATTCTGGGTATATGACCTAATAGGAAAACATTTCCCCAAAAATACCAGATCTACAAACTCACAATGTTGCAACGTGTTGTAACTTGTAAGCTTTTGTAGATGGGATACTTTGGGCAGAGATTTGGTGTGGAATAGATGGGGAAACAAGTCAATGAAGTTTATCGCTGTGAGTAAGTGCTTAAAGAATATTGATGCACTTGTTGAGTCAGCTGGCAAAAAGATAATGCTAAACTGACCTCTCAATAACAGAGATATTGAACGTGGATTTTAGTTTTTACAAAGTCAGTTTGCCGTTTTGGAAAATTGATTCCCCAAATTTCATCCTGCAAGCTGCATGGGATGTCATGTGATTTTCCTAAGATATATATTTTTAAAGTGATCATTTTTATAAACTATGTAGCTGTACATCATATAGAATATATATGTATAAACTATGCATATAGAACATGTGCGAATCACTTTGTACCCCATGACTGCATCATTGTACAAGTACAGTGCGTGGATGTAAAAAAATATAATAATCTCATAGCCTATTAATCAAAGCAATTGAAATTGATGTTGTTTTCCAAGAGCAGAAAGAATGTCAATTAGATATATTTTTTAGGACAAATCTGTAAAACATTAACTACACTGTTCAAAAGCTGTTGTACATTTAGAGTATGTATGTGACTGATGTTTTTACATTTGTGTTCACGGACTGAAATAAATATGTTCATTGTTTATATATCTCTCATGTGCTTTCTGGACTATTTCTATTTGAATTTGATACTAATTTTTATTTGTACAGTACCTAAGCCTATGCTTCTCATGCCTTAATTGTTGTGTTCAATATACCATTTTGTCCTGTGTTAAATGGTGCATTTATATAGCGCTTTTTATCCAAAGCGCTTTACATGGATTGTGCATTACATTCACCCATTCTTCACACACACACACACACACACACACACACACACACACACACACACACACACACACACACACACACACACACACACACACACACACATTCACACACCTTTACATAGATGTATATTAGTCACTCATTCACACGCACACGCACGCACACACACACACACACACACACACACATTCACACACCTTTACATATAGATGTGCATTACATTCACACACATTCATACACCGATGCGATGGCAGAGGAAACCATGCAAGGCACCAACCTGCACATTGGGAGCAATTAGGGGTTCAGTCTATAGCTTGCTGCAGGACACTTAATTCGACACTTCACTCTGGGGATGGGAACCTCACGGTTCCCATCCAGCTGCCACTCTATCCTCTGAGCTATACTGCTGCCCCTGTTAGGCACATCATGAGCGTGTAACGGAAATAGATTAATCTCAGTCCATGACCACAGCACTGTGGTGAATGACCTAAGAGTTAGATTCTTGAGAGGAGTGCACTTGAACTGTGAACTACTCTGTTACAAGTAAAAGTACAGAATTTGAGTGCAAAAGTATTGGCATCCACATCCACTTAACCCATTTTGACCTGAGATCAGATTCTAAAAATGTCTTCTACATCCTGACAGTTTTCTGTCAGTGGTTGTTCGATTTTTCTAAAATAGCAGATCTACAAGCTCGTAGCGCGCCACTCGGTGGCACGCTACGACCAAAAGGTTTTACACCAAAAGGGGTTCCCGCCCAGAATGGGTTTTAAAGTACCAAAAGTAGAAAGTACTCATTGCGCAGAATGTCTTATTTCAAGTTCTCAAATGTTTAAACATCTTTTGAAAATAGCCGATCTACAAGCTCACAATGCGCTGCGATGTGACGCATTGTGAGCTTGTAGATCGGCTATTTTGAAATGGCCAAAATGTATCTATTATCTAGCTGAAGTGGATAATGTATGTTTTGTATAATAATCCAAATCTACAAAGTAACTAGCTAGTAACTAAAGCTGTCAAATAAATGTAGTGGAGTAAAAGTACAATATTTTGGTTCTGAGATGTAGTGGAGTAGAAGTAAAAGTATTGGATATTGGAAATACTCAAGTAAATTGCAAATACTTAAGTACAGAATACCCTTAAAGGACCACTTAAAGGAGAAAAAACATCTACTAGAAACTGCAGGCTTTCTAGTCCTAAAAAGTTGCAATCCGAAAATGGAAGCCATCGTTAATAAAAATCTGAACATTTTTGTAAAAAAGAAATCTGCCTAACGATGATGTCACTGCATGGATGGGTTTCTGAACTGCCCACAGCCCTCCTAAGAAACACAGACTGAGTAGAAAAGAATTGTGCCATTTTATCATGATTATTCATGAGGACCTATTATATTAAGATGGGTTGAAAAGTGGTGAAGTGGTCCTTTAAGTAAATGCACTTAGTTACTTTCCACTGTGTGTATGTTGGAAAATGTCCAAGGTGCTCTGTCTCATTTTCAGTAAGTGACTGCAAGCCTGGTCGTTTTTTGTAAGTCAATTGGTTGAGATGTTGACGTGGATTATGATGGCTTTTTCCTGGTAATGTTCATATTCTCGTTCCCGGCAATGTCGATACTGTATACACCTGTAGGCTTATCAACATTTTTGACAAGATGACTTTGCTGTTTGTTACATTAGACATTAGAAAATGGGTAGGGAACTAAAGTCAACTCATATTTACAGTCACTGATTTCCTTTATTCAACCATTGTCTTTCTTAAATTAATTTATACAATGATTCTGTGCTCACTGACCGCACTCTCTTCCTTCAGATACAACAGTGTCCTCAATGTCAGAAGCGTGCCTCCAATTTAAAGGAGAAATGCCAGTACAATCCGATAAAGGTGCTATATTTTGTGAAACTAAGTGCTCATGTATTCATCCAAAAAAATATTATCTCATATTCATGAAAACATGTCTTTCAGGTGGAACAACCCTTCGAGTTGGTGGGCATGGACCTGCTCAAATTAACTAAAACAGAGGGAGGTAATCTGTATGTCTGTCATCATGGACTATTTTACAAAGTGGGTAGAGGCCTACCCCCTTAAGAGCATAAAAAACAGAGGTCATTGATTGTGTTAGATTTTGTATACACATTCGGTGTACCTCAAAGGCTGCTTATATGGTTTGAGTCTCCCCCTGTCTGTATATCCACCTCGTCCACTCCCTCATTCCATTCCACACAGTCCTCGTCACACACCTGTTTGCACTCCCTCATTTGACCCACAGTGCCATGCCCATTTCTTACCTGAGGACACTTCTGGATTTGGGTTCAGTACATTTTTGCCACCGCGACAGCTTACAGATAATGGGACTGAATTCAAGAATAAGGTACAGTATATACAGTAGGCTACTGAACAATAATAAATAAAAAATAAATAATAAAAAGAAATAATATATATATATATATATATATATATATATATATATATATATATATATATATATATATATATATA
Organism: Protomyctophum bolini; assembly: GCF_963924005.1. NCBI lineage: Eukaryota > Metazoa > Chordata > Actinopteri > Myctophiformes > Myctophidae > Protomyctophum > Protomyctophum bolini. The sequence goes on along the minus strand of NC_137862.1, from coordinate 30,372,696 downwards.
ATTATTATTTTTAATCTTATGACATTACTTTGCTCCTCACTTTGTTTTCACACCAATGGAATTACAGAGCTCTGGGGATTGATAGGAGCTATTGCACCCGATACCACCCCCAGACCAATGGGCTTGTGGAAAGCCCATTGGTAGCACCATCCAAAGGCAAGTTATATTGGTTATAATTAGCAATGTTAAATTTCCTCTACATGACATTTTCAGGTCTCTCAACAAGCTGGCTTCTGAAAACCCTCAGAATTGGAAAGATCCAAATTCCAAGCATGTATGTTCGGCTTGAGAACAAAAAAACAGCTCGCCACACAATTTACTCCATTTAAATTAATGTTTGGGAGGGAGGCCAGATACCCTTCAGAGGTGGCCAACACATATGAGGATAGAAGCTCTAATTCTTAGAGGTGGTGGTCATCATTTGCCTAACTTAATAAATTAGATTTAACACTTGCATTTCTGTACTTGTAGATAACACCTGAGAAGGTGGAGAGTTTGGCCGAGAAGGAGATGGTGAGTGAAGGAGCAGTGGATCGAGGTGTACAAAACGGTGCAGAAGTCCCAGGATAGAATCTGTAAGCAGAAACTTCAGCATGGTGTGGATGACCATTTTAGGGTTGGGGACTTTGTCTTGATAAACATGGTTCAGGGAGGGCAAGGGAGGGAAGATGGAGAGTGACATGCTGGGTCCTATGCAAATGGAGTCGATTGAAGAGAAGAGTGTCATTCTGGTCCACAAACTGGGCACCCGAGTTGCCAATTTTGACCAGATAACACTTGTTACATCGAGCCAGAGGAAAGGATTCCAGCCAAGTTGCAGAAGCTTGGTTGCCCTTCTCCTCTGGCTTCGTGTTCCTCTTCTACCCGTCCACCTTTCATTCCTGCAGAGTCCCCTTCCCCCTGAGCCTCCAGCCAGGGCTAGTCCACCCTCTACTGACCCCATCCAGACCAATGGTATTTACCTTAACTATTCTGCTGTTAGATTGTACTGTGTACAAATGACTCAAATGTTTATTTCCAGTCATTAATGACATCTGGGGACAGTTTTGGGGGAAATTGTTTGGTCCAAAATTGGACCATACAAACTCCTAACAATGGACTTCAAAAAATTAAAGCTACACCAGTGGTTGGAGAGTGAGGTATAACTTTCTTATTTTTCATTAAAGGGCCTCAGCTGTTGCCTCAGTGAAATACAGTATAATGAATGATTGAAGTTGCCCCAAGTAATTTTTGTGTGTGCACTGCAGGTCATAAATGCTTAAATAATGGACAATGGCAGAGAAGGCCCCCTACCCAACACCCACACATTGGTGGAAGGTGGATTCATACACAATGACTGCAATATTAGAGGGAAAATGTAAAACACTCAAAAAGGTAAGAACGACCCTAGTTATGCTTAATGCTTACAAACTAATAATGCTTAGTCCATCTTAACAAATGTAATGATTATATGCATGTAGGTGGATGTGACGGAGTACCACTCCTTGATTGGAGCTGTGTGTTTAAACACAATCATTGGACTCTTATTGTATGTAGCCTATTTTGTCCAAATACCCAGCATTATATTTACCACCACTTGAGGCTACATGACACAACCAAAAGACCCATGCAGTCATATTTGTTGACCCCTATGAAGCCACACAGCAGCAGCTAACCACCAGGTACGCCAATCCAACATTGCGTATGTAATGCAATGATTTCAAGTGCTATGAATAGTTTGCTTATGTAGGTATTGTCCATTAAGTATGGATGGATTTAGTTGCACCACAAATCATTGTGAAAAGTAGATCAACACTTAGGCTAATGATTTCTCCTCATGAGGCAGAGGAAATTGAATATTTCTAGATGGACATGCGTCACTCACGCCAGATGGACTCCTCTTCATGTGGGGTGTTAGTCTGCAAAGTAAGATGATTCCAACCCAGCATTTAGCAAACAGAGGCAAGACATCGCCACTCATCTGGTTAACAGCTCTGGTAGGCTGCAATGTCACTTTGTATCAACATAACCAAACAATTAAATGTACTGTATTAAATAGACATATCTTCAACTGTGCCGCAGTTGTGGGGAGTTGGACAGAGAGGCATGAGGATATCTGGGTATGAGGACTTTGAATGTTATCTTTCATGGAAACATATGCGTTACATTTATACAACTTTTATGAAAATGTCTTTCCATTGAAATTGTTCCTCTTTCAGATTCAATGCACAGCCTGTGATCTGTGTTTCCACAATGGATGTGTTGGAAATCCCAATACAGAGGAGGACTACTATTGTCCAAGGTGTACAGCACAGGTGATGGGGAGGACACATAGTCACACCTCCTCCTCACCATGTAATGTTTGACAGATGCTACAGGTTTGATGGTCTAATTTGGAGCACTGTTTTTCTTTGCACTCTATTTCATAATTGACCCTGGTCGACTGGTGTTCATGCCATTATTATCCATTATTATCATCTTTTACTTTCTGCCCTGAGATTGGGAGGTCAGGATCCAATCCAGAGTCATGCCAAAGACTATAAAAATGGTTCCCCAGTCAAACTTCCCCCTGCTCACTCCTCATGCATTGAAGGAACCATAGAGCTCAGTTTGGGGCTCTCCCCAGGTTAGCAGATGGATAGTAGCGCCCAGTATTACATCTGATAACATGGGCATGTTCTGACTATGCTGTTCCCAAGTTCACACCTGGACAGACACATGCACATAGGCATAATTTCCCACGCTATAGTTGTCAGCGCATCATAGTGTGATAGCAGGTAGAGCACAGCTCCCCAGTTTTCTTTGCTTCATTGCAAAGACGGTTAGAACCCACTTCCCACACTGATATTTTCATTTTTTATTTACTGTTTTATAAGTGCATGTTGTCACATGATTCCACAAACAATCGGATGGATATTTCAATATAAAACATAAAATAAATTTACAGGTTGGTAGGCTATATTTACTACTTAATACAGAATAAACAAGTGAAATTATCCAACAAATTAGTTTTTGGTCAACAAAAACACCTTGAAGACCTTAACAGGAGCCCTCGTACAAGGTTTCTTTGACTATGCTTGCACCTCTTGGGTACATCAGCATGTACCACAGCACCTCAAAGGCCCTGAAAACAAGGCTCCAGACTTCCCAAAACAAACTGGTCAGGCTACTTCTTGGCCTGATCAACCGAACCCACCTCACCCCTGCCCACTTTGACAGGCTGGAATGGCTTAGGGTCGACAACAGAGTACAGCATCTTGCAATGGGTCTGGTCCACAAGATTCGATACACCACCAAGATACCCATGTACCTGTCTAAATACTTCCTTAATGTTAACGAAGTCCACACCCACAACACCAGAGGGAGTGCAACAAACCATGTACAACCCAGATTCGGCACAAACAAGGGACTAAATTATTTTCGCTCCTATGCCACCAAAATGTGGAACGCCCTACCAACAGTCATTAAGACATGTGAATCCCTTGACTCATTCAAAACCGCTCTCAAAGGGCACCTAATTTGTCGGCAGTTCATTGCTGAAGGAAGCTAATATAAGGCTTTCGCTTGCTTCCGTCGTGCGAGTTCAATGACGCCTGTTTGTCAAAATGTTTATTGTTGAAGCGCACCTGACCAAAGTCAATTACAGTAAATAACTACAATAACTACAATTTAATTAACTTCTAACCTCTCCTTAATTGAAAAGGGAAGGCAAGATATTTGCCCACTGGACAAGCCATGAGGCAGTCGAACTTCTTGCTGGAAACCTGAAGCCGATTTTCCGTGTCCCAAGGGGGATGAGCAGAGACATCCCCCAACATATCCGTGTAGGACAGAAGACGAAAAGGTCAGGAGATGATGGCATAGATGTCATTACAGGAAATGTAAGGCCAAAACAAGCCCTATAATATGGCGATATAATTCTAATAAAAAAAGATTCGATGCATGTATCATTATAAATACTATGTATGACTATACTAATGAATGTTTTGGTCATTTATTATTACATGCATACTAATAGCCAGGGCTTAATAAGTAGAGACACCACACCCATTCTGTCACTCAATGTGATTCGCACTCTCCCAAACCAATATTTATAGTAGCCTATATACATCAAAGAAATGTTGACTTGTTCGATTGTCAAAACAAGCCACCGAATTCTTTAAATAAGCAACTCTGGAAAGAAGAAGAAGAAAAAAGTGGAAAAAGCCATGGGAAATAAGCGGACCTGGCAACCCTGGTCAGGCTACAGGAAGTTACGTCATTTGACACTACTCTGGAAAACAATAATCCCACTATAAATGTGCCACGTCTCTGTGAGTGTGCGTGTGTGTGTGTGTGTGTGTGTGTGTGTGTGTGTATACGTGTACGGTTGTATGCACGTAACTCGAGAACCGTTTGACCCACCGACTTCACATTCGAGACAAGCGTTCCACACCCCCACAGGGAGTGCAGTGCCAGGTATCGAGTCGGTCGGACCCACGGTTCTCCAGAACCACCACAAAAGGCTCTCGTCAGGCTCTGCCAGTGGGCCTAATGAGGCCAACTCTTTTCACCTGGGCCAGGCTCTGCCAGTGGGCCTAATGGGGCCAACTCCTTTCACCTGTGCAATTTCCTCTGCCTCAGCCAATTGAGGCTCAATCAATCACTGGCTCTGCCAGTGGGCCGAATTGATAGCCAAGTACACTTTTCACAGTCAGCTTGCCCACTTCACACACAGGCACATAGATGTGGGATACCAGCTGACAGTTAAAACGGGTGCTATGACAACGTATGTCATTAGGTTCCCAAGTTGCATCGTTCCCAAGTAGGCCGGTGGCCAACTGCGACTGTTACGAAGGCCGCCACGAGGCCTCTGACATCAATACCGGGACGTCAGAGCGTGACATCACCCCGAAGTCCCGGGACTATAAATACCCATGCCTGCGCAGGTTATAGACAGAATGAGTAAGAAGAACCCGGAATCACCTAGCAGACCTCGGATACCATATCAAGACCTCGCTAGTAATCACCGGCTCGACCTGCGTTCAAGGCTTTAGGTCCCTGTCCCTAGAGCCTCGGCATTCTCACAAGACCAGACAAGAAGGCCCTGTAGGGTCCTCGGTTACAGCGACGGGCATGTACAGGTCTAGTATGCTTTAACATGACATGAGACTGCTCTCTATGAGTGACTGCACCCCGCCTCTTGAGACAGTGCAGCAGAGGGTGCAATCATTTTATTTATAAAGCACGTTCGAAAACAACCAAGGGCCGACCAAAGTGCTGTATAGCATGAGAATTGTACACACAAAACATCAATATTATTGTTATTATCAATTTTATTTCCATAATGAATACAAAACTATATGTATAACAACAATGTTACAATTATAATGCAATTATGTAATGTGTAATTTAATTGTACAAGTGTGGGAGTATCTACCACAAGTAATTCAATAAACATAACAAATAGCTCACACAGACAGTGGTGGAAGAAGTACCCACATTTTAAGTAAATGTACCAGTACAAAAAGTTAAATAATTCTTTGTTTACGCAGTATGTCCCATTTAATAATACACCTACAAAGTAAATATTTGCAGTACAATATATAGCCTCTGAAAAGTAGTGGAGTAAAGGAAAAAGTATTAACAATTGGAAACACTCCAGGTAAACTAAAAAAACAAATCCTCTAAATTGTACTTAAGTACAGTACTAGAGTACATGATGTTGGTAAGAGATCTATTCTGTTTCAGAGCTCCTTGAAGCACGGCAGTTTCCCAGCTTTGTGGATGTAGAGCAAAGGATGAACAAATCCTGACATCGAAGCTAATGCATATGTGACGTAATTGTACAATGTAGGTAATATATTGATTTTGATCAGTAAATTCAGAAAATTGATGCTACAGATCATTATAGTCAGTGCCATTACTATCAAGCTGATCAGAATAATTCTAAAAGCCCTTCTCTTCATGCCGTTTCCCTCCCTACCACCACTGTCCCTCTGTCCTTCTCCTGGTCCAGGCTGTTTCAGAGCTCTGAGGACCGAGAAGCAGCAGAAAGACACCGCAGAAATGCACACGATGTGAACGCCCAGTAAGATGGAACACCCTAGTATCATTGCTGAAGAATACACTGTGAACACGACGCTTAAGGCAAGCAGCATGGGCCAGACGACGCAGCAACAGGCCACCCTGTACCGAAGAGCTTTGTACCTGAGAAACACCACGGGGTGAACCACCGCAATGTAACGCTCCACGCAGATGCAGCACTGGAACGAGGGGACAGCGGCGTAGAACAAAATGATGGCCCAGGCCCTGGCCGAGTCCATCCCTTGGATATCGTAGAGCCATGCAAAGTAAAAGACAGAGGCCAGGGGAGAGGTGACTACGGACACGATCAGGTTGAGAAAAAAGAGTTCGGAGGCCATGGTCCCACCGACTCCACTCAGGATCAGCCACATAGTGTAGCTGTTGACGGGGAGACCCAGGATGAGGTTGATGGAGTGTACAGCAGTTAGTATGACCCCATACTGTATGGGGCCATCAGCTGCGGATGTGTTGGGGAGGGAGTTGGTGCCATTTTCCAGTATGCCATTCATTCTTCAGACTCCGTGATTGCCCTGCAGGAGAAAAAAAAACACACCCTTCTTACATCATGGCAATATCATAACATAACATGCATATGCCGATTTGCTCTGCCGATTTGCTCTGTGACAGACAAAACAAACATTAAACTCTGGTCATTGTTAATGGAATTTAATGTTTGTGTTAGTGACAAAACAAACTGTCCATTGTCCAATGGCGTTATTAATGTTTGTCTAGCAACCCAGAAACTGTATACTGTATGAAAACAAAATGGATGTATTTTAGTGCAAATGACTGAATATAAGAATGCCTGGCAAAACTAGATATTGGTCAAAATAATCACACTTGTGTGAAGTGAGATGCGCTCTTCATCATCATACATCATCACATTCCTACCAATCACAATTGGCGTCCTCACTTCTCAGCGGCCAATCACAATTGGCGTCACTTTCCTCACTTTTTATCCTCAATTCCAATCTGGCTATTCACTTGTGGCGTCCTCACTTTTCTGTCCTCACTCTTTATCCACAATACATACATTGCTCAGCCAATCAAATCATTGCTACATGGTGCTCAGCCAATCAAATCATCGCTACGGGGTGCTCATGTCATATTAATGGTACATAAATCAATCCTTCCCCCTAAGATACAATATGTCACAGAGAATAATACTTTGCATTATAGGACAGATGGGAAGTAATTGTTATACTGTGCAGCTCGCTAACTTTATATTTTCAAAGATTTCCACACTGGAATGGGATTTCCTCTCACTTATTCTTCAACCCCCCTCCCTCCTCCCCCACCCTAGTCATAACGATGTTGCCGTCTAAGGCGCCTGACACGTACAGTATAACAGCCATTCTTGTGATGCGTGAACTACAGTTGCACATACCGTACATACTGTACTATACGTACACACAGAGATTTAGTGCATTTGTTACTTGCGCAAGCAGAGCGCGCAATAATTTCGCTTGGTCTCTTCAAAGTGACAGCCAGTTTTTTTTCAACCGTTTTTATGTGTATGCAAATCTGTGCCTGTTTTGCTGGGACCAGATACCACATTACGTCATCACTGAGAGCTAGTCATACATATACACACCATGTACTCTGGTCCCAGCTCTCAACGATGACGTAATGTGGTAGTTTTCCTCATCCCTTTCTGGATCGTTTCATGATTTGGGGTATATCCTCTTAATGCAGTCACATTTGTAACATGCTGTTCACGTTCATTTCACCCACTGTCCATCGCTCTGGGAGGGAGTTGGCGTCTTAACTTCACTTGAAGTAATTCTGGTTTTATCTCTGGTTTTCTTCCAGCAAGAACAGATTTAGATGAAACCATGAGAGTGGACAGGCATACATTTTGCTCTTGCATTTGCTGTGGCAAGTTAGTTGGATAGACTAACGTGCTTGTCATTATGATGGTCTTTCCTTGGTTTCAAATGCACTCCACTTGCATTGTTAGAAGTGTTAGCAATATCCCCGGGGACTCCACCGGAGACTACACCATGTGGACTTGAAACTGATTCTTCTTCTTCCAATTCCAGCAATAATCATGGCTTCTTCAGTTGCATTTTAATTCTCTGTTAACTCGATTAGTACCGACAATAGCCATATCACCACTGCGTTGGGCCATTTGCTATTGCAAGATCGATTACACCCTCTGATAACCAGCTGTGGTTGGCAACAATTACTCTTAATATCTGTCTGCTATGAGAAAAAATATGGACAAAGCGTTCTCCGGGTCTAATATGGATGTAAAATGAAGCCTGTCAGTCCTTGAACTGTAAGTCGCCATCTTTGTAGATCCGTTTGGGCCCAGCTGACCATTGGCTGGCCCAGACAACGAGGCGGGACTTCCCCCCTTCTTCGTTGGTTTTTATTTTGACTCGAACAGGGGGTGGCTCCCGATCATAGACTGTAACGGTAGCCACGCCCCTCAGAACATACGCAACTTTATGGTCATTTTTTTTATAAATGGGACCATAATTTTCCAAAAACAATATTATGACATGAGAAATGAGACTTTAAACTAGTGACTGGAAGCAGAAAGTATTCATGACCATGTTTATTAAGGTAATACAGTCTAGGTGAAGTTGGGCCCAAATACATGGAGTTTTTTTGGGCCCAATGACAACGCCACAACAGGCCATTATATGAACTTTCAGGAAGTCCCGATTTCCTTAGTGGCTTCACAAAATATCTGTCTGACTGCCCCCCTGGGTGACAGATGTGTACGACTGCGTAGAGAGCTGTGCAAATCTAGCTTGTTGTTGTCGTCAACAACGAACACATTTCAGTTATAGTGGATCATGCAGGGTTTTTGTGGTCAGAACAGTGATACACAAGCTGTTCATCTGTCATTGAGCAAAAGGGGTGAGACCTAAATT